>NC_080163.1:154370186-154420186 GCF_950295315.1 Erinaceus europaeus
TCAGAGCCTGCAGGGAAGAACTAGGGCAGAGAGGAAACCTCCTCTAGGCCCTGCTATGGGGCAACCTAGCCTCTTCTTGCTTGTCTTCCCACATCTGCAAATAGAGATGAGTGCAGCCTATCCACCATGCCTCCCCACTTGCCAAGCCCCAGAAGGCTGAGTATACCTGGCCTGCAAGGCCTCTGGCTGCCTGGCTGAGCCCAGGCCTCCCAATCTGGTCTTTAGTCTGTTTGTGGAGCCATCCCAGGCAGCCTCATGCCTCTAGTCTTCCAATTTAGACAAACAAACAAAAGTGGGTTTGGTTACCAAGGACAGGCTTTGAGGCATCCAACACAAACTGAAGCAGTCTGCCTGGCGTCTCCGAATAACCTGACTTCAGTTCAGCCAGTCACAGGACATTTGCCTCCTTCTTACTCTGTCCTTGTTAACCACTTCTCCATGCCCCAGCAACACAGGGCCCAACCCATTCACAGAGGCCCCGGAAAAGACCTAGCACAGTTCCCTGCTGTCAAAGGAGAGTATAGCTTTGCAGTCTCGGGTTCCTACCAGGTAGGATCTTTCTTGGACTGTAGAAGCCCTGAAATGTCCTATGCCAAAAGAGTGTGGATATAAGCTAGCCTTGCCAGCATCTGACTTACATATTGGGAAACTGATGTGTTAGAGGGTACTTTCTGAGGAGACATAGTGAACTACAAACAGGCCACAAACAGGGCAGGAACAATCTCTATGGTTAGATTTGAGATGTAGCACCGAATGGAGGGATTCTTTCCTCCTTTCCTTTCCTTTCCTTTCCTTTCCTTTCCTTTCCTTTCCTTTCCTTTCCTTTCCTTTCCTTTCCTTTCCTTTCCTTTCCTTTCCTTTCCCTCCCCTTCTCTTCCCCTTCCCTTTCCTCCCCTTCCCTCCCCTCCCCTCCCCTTCCCTTCCCTCCCCTCCCCTCCCCTCCCCTCCCCTTCCCTTCCCTTCCCTTCCCTTCCCTTCCCTTCCCTTCCTTCCTCTCTCCCCTCCCATAACCTCTTTCAAAACCTACTTGAAGATGATCATCCTCACCCTGTGTCCTCACCTGACCTCACTTCTGAGTATATAAGTTCTGGGAGTCTCTTCTTATAAGAATATTTTTTTTCTCATTTATATCTTAACTCATTTTCACCCACCAGGTCTGAAGGAGGGGTGTGCTACCATACTGTCAACTGGTCTTCTCTGGACAGGCGACCCCACCAATGAGTCCTGGAGCCCCACATCCCCAGACCCCTGTCATACTAGGGAAAGAGAGAGACAGGTTGGGAGTATGGATTGACCTGTTAACGCCCATGTTCAGCGGGGAAGCAATTACAGAAGCCAGACCTTCCACCTTCTGCATCCCACAATGACCTTGGGTCCATACTCCCAGAAGGCTAAAGAATAGGAAAGCTATCAGGGGAGGGGATAGGATATGGAACTCTGGTGGTGGGCATTATATGAATTGTACCCTTCTTATCCTATGGTCTTGTCAATATTTACATTTTATATGTAAAAATTATATAAATAAAAAATTTAAAAAGAATAGTAATCTGATGAGATAGAGCCACACCCTTACAATCTTATTTAACCTAAACAACCTCATTCAAGACCCTATTTCCAGGTACAACCACACTGGGAACCAATGTTCTATATGAAAGCTCTCATATGGAGTTTAGAGGACCATGGCACAACACTGCGGATCTATCATTCTCCATCTTTAAATCTCTTTCCTGCTAGATGGCTTCTTTGGTTCCCTTGGCAGAACCAAAGGGCACCAACAAATCTATGCTGAACCTCTGAGATCCATACATATATATATATATATTATTTATGAAAAGGAAACACTGACAAAACCATAGAATAAGAGGGGTACAACTCCATACCATTCCCACCACCAGAACTCTGTATCCCATCCCCTCCCCTGATAGCTTCCCTATTCTTTATCCCTCTGGGAGTATGGACCCAGGGTCATAATGGGGTGCAGAAGGTGGAAGGTCTGGCTTCTTTAATTGATCATGGGTGTTGACAGGTCATAGATCCTTATATATTAATGCAATAGGAAGAGTAGGTCTCTTTCTCCACTGCTTCTGCAAAGATCCAGGGGCTCATCTGGCTTTGTGCTTTTCCTGAACTCTTCAGCATGGTTCTGATTGGCCAGGGCCTGTGTTGCTATTTCTTAAGGGTAATGCCAGTGGCATGTGAGCCTAAGACCTGACAGCAGGGGAGAGACAGTTTCCCAAAGGATATGGGGTGTTTTTTCTAACAACAGGATGTACAGATACTGGGGAAGCAAAGCAGCTTATGTTCACTACACACTTTGGGCATGATCATACATAAATACATCTCTCCCACCTTCCATCCTCCCAAAAATAAGACTGGAAAAAATGCAGGGAACTTGGAGAGGCAGGGGAGAGCACCACCTATCCAAATACCAGCTCTATGACCCTCGGTCCATTTCCCATTTCTTACCCAGGAGCATTTTTCTTTCAGACCCTCAACCCCAGCCTCACCCTATGGGTCAAACCTAGAACACCAGACTTTCCAATAGTCATGTTTCCTCTCGAGTAAATCAAGGTGACTCCAGCTCCTGATAAAACAGACATCCCAGAAAAAGAGACATGGAGCCCCAGAACCACTGAAAAGGAAGATGGCTGCCTTCAAATTCCATCTGCCACCAAGCACAAGAGGATGGTTGTGAGGGCCAGAAGAAGGGTCTCCACCCTTTTTTGACATTCCCTCCCTAATTTCCAGGGAATCCTCCTTAGAAGGAAAAACTCTGGCTCAGTAGTGGATCCTACTGGATTCAAACATCCACTCACCACTCGGAAGCCATCTTCACTTCCTCTTCCTCAGGCAGGTCTTGGTGGGAGTGTTCAGGTGTGTGCTGTGTGGAAGTCACCAGGGCAAACAAGATCATTCTTCTCCCTTCCATTGTCCAAGTGGGATCAGCCAGGAAGTCTAGGTGTCATAGTGAGCAATGATATATAAGGATAAAGATAAGGCTAAGCTTTTCTTCCCCAGCTGTGGTCTGCCTCATGATTCCATGTGACCACACCTCCCCCCACAACCCATGGCTGTGCTGACTGCTTCCAGAGAAGTCCTGCCCATTTCCTAAGCAAATCTGTTTCTGTTGTTGATCAGCCAAGAAGTTAAATCAATAACTTCTCTAAAGGTCCCTTTCTAAAATAAATAAATAAATAAAAGTTTTCATTAGTGATTTAATTTAATGGTTGACAAGATTATAAGATAAAAGGAGTGAAGCTCTGTACCATACCAGCCACTATTCTGTGACAAACCTCACATGACTTCAAAAATTCTCACAAAATCTTAGACACAATTTAGCTCCTCCCATTTTTTATTACTTTTATTCGGCTTTAGCAAGTTCATGTATTTCAGTTCCCTATATCCCACAAATGAGCAAAACCATCCAGCAGTTGTCTTTCACTTCTTTATTTCACTAAGCATAATTACTTCCAGTTCCACCCACTTTATCACAAAGGAAACAATGACATCCTTTTAAATTACAGAGTAGTGTTCTATTGAATACATGTCACACAAGGTTTTCTTCTAGTTATCTGTCAGTAGGCATTTAAGCTGTTTCCACTTCTTGACTATTGTGAATAAAGCAGCTATCAACATAGAATGCATATGTCCCTTCCAGTTAGTGTGTTCATATCTCCAAAGGCCCTTTCAGTTCTATGGATGGTTTTTAAATAGCCATAGCAGAGACTACTCTTGAACACTCATATCCATGTTCTCCTCTTTCTCCTAGGAAAACCACCACCACCGCTTACTTCTCCACTGCTCTCTCCTCCCCTTCCTCCTCTTTTTCCTCTTTCTTCCCCTCCTCCTTCCCCTCTCCTCCTTTTTTTTTCTTCTTCCAGACATGTTTCTTTTTTGCACATGCATGATTTCGCTGCTCTCAGGATAACTTTTTCAGTCATATAGAGGCACAGAAAGGAGAGACTGGTACTCCCTTTGGTACTGGGACTCAAGCCTGAACCACACTCATGGCAAGGCGCGTGGTCCACCAGGTGAACTATCTTTCAGGTCATATCCCAGCTCATATTCCTCAGCCTTCCTTGCAGTGATCAGGTTCTGGTTGATAGGATGTGGGCAGGAATTGATGTGTGTCACTTCCATACCTGGCTCAGTGAACCACAATGCAGTTTTCCATAGAGATGATCTCTGAGGTCTTCAAGGATCACAAGATGAAGGGGATGCCCCCAAGCAAGCTTGCAATAAGCACAGGGTCATCCTCATCTCCACTCCTTGCCATCACAGGAGTGAAAGATGAAGCTTTTCTGTCTTGAGCCTTAGTGACAGAGCCTTACTTGTTATAGCAGCTGATGTCCTATGCCCTAACTCATACTGTATAGTAGTTATCCTAGCAAAGGACTCCATGTTGTCCAGTTGGCAAAGAAGACACCTATCATAATCCAAAAGTGACCCCCAGCTGCTGCTTCCTTTACCAGCCTGAGAGGCAAGTCCTCCTCCCCTGCTGCCTGCCCCTGTGTCATCCCAGACCACACCTCTCTTAACACAGAGAAGCTTGATTAGGAAGGTGCCAAAGCCCAGGGCAGACCAAGTAGGCACTGCTCCTTTATTGCTCCTTCAAGTATAACCTTCAATTACACAAAGAATGAATTTTCATCAGGGACACAGGGATTTAGAAGCGACTTCCGGATGTTCTGGAGCCTTCCCTTCAGAGTTCACAAGGCTGGGCCCCTTTTCCCAGAGCACTCTGGGAAGAGCCTTCCCTGAGTAGAGGAGCAGATGTTGATTTGCATATATGCATGTTTTCTGGCCTCTGATGAGATTAGGAGGTGCATTTTTAATCAAAGCCTCCAGCGAGGCTGGGCCCTGGGAGGCAGACTCAAGGGGGGAAGAGGAAATGTCACAGCAAAGGGGGTGTGGGGCTGGGAGTAAGAGACTCTCAGAGCTGAGCCTTGTTTATGAAGCTGGGGCAGGGATAGTGGGGCTCTGTGGCAGACAAGGGAGGACTGATGATGGAGGTGGGCCTGAAAGTCAGAAGGCCTGGCCTGACCTCAAGCAGTCTATGAACCTTCAGACAAGTCGTGACTTCTCACTGAGACTCAGTGATCTTTATAAAATGGGGTCGGGGTGGAGAGGTTATGTCCTGCTAACTTTCCCAGGCTATTGTGAAGTAAAGACAGATACTGTGGGCAGGAAACATTCTACTATGTTTCTTCCCTAAGGATGCAGAAATGTGGCTTTTTTTTTTTTGCTCATTTTTACCACAGCACTGCCCAGCTCTGGCTTAGGGTGGTGCCAGGAACTGAACCTGGACTCCTTGAATACACCAAGTACTTTATCCCCTTGGCACCTAAAACCCAGCTGTTCCCTCTCCCTGGAGTGTTCTTCCCTTGGACTTCTCCTCACCTTCATTTAGGTTACTGCAGAATAAGCTCTTAGAATGCCCTTCCCAGAGCTTCCTGGGTTCCATAACATTACCCTGTTATTCTTTTTCCTCTAACCCACAACTCCTCAATCTCAGCATTGCTGATGTTTTGCATCGGGATGACTTTTTGTTATGTGAGGCTGCCCTGTGCACTGTAGGCTACTTAGCAACATCTCTAGTTTCTCCTATATGCTAGCTGAAATGATCTCCAAGCATATTCAAATATGCTATGAGGGCAGTTTTCCCAGCAGGACTTGACCTTACCTAAAATACATTTGTTTTTTAAATTTTTATACACCTATTAGTGATTTAATAGTGGTTTAAGATATTATAAAGTAATAAACTAACAGGAGTATAGTTCCACATCACTCCCACTACAAAAGTTCTGTACCCCATCCCACTCCATCGGTAACTGTCATAGTTTTCCCAAGGTCAGAGATACGGGTTGGCTATATACATATTTTTTCAAGCATAAACACATTTTGTATATTTTTCTATCATCTGTTGGTCATCCATAGCAAACATGAAGACCTCTTGGTAAGGATCTTGTATTGCCTTGCACCCCAGAGTGTCCTCAGGTACAAAAGAGCCCCTGACCCATCAAGGAACCCAGTGAATACTTATTTAGTAAACAAGCAAGGAAAAGAAGCAGCAACTCATGCAAGTGTATATATTTATGACCCTTTAATGTCTGTGTGCATATATGGGTATCATGAAGCAGGGAAGTTTCTGTTGTGTGTGTATGTGTGTGTGCTGTGTATACCAGGGCTTTACACCTGTGATGCCACCACTCCTTTTAAAATTTGAGATTAGAAGGAGAGTGAAACACTTCAGCACTGGGCATGGATAGTCTTACTATGTTGTGACTGGGGCTTGGACCCAGATTTCCAAGCATGTAAAGTGAAAATCTACCAGGTAAGACATCTCCTGGCCACAAGAAAGAAGGGTGTCCTTTGGAGCTTACTTGGTAAAAGAGCTTACCGGTGAAAGAGCTTACTTGGATGATGTGCTGCTTTGGCAAGCACTTGAGCCTAGCCTCCACAGCAATGATAGAAGCTTCAGTACAGGAGGTCAGGTGGTGGCATACCCAGTTAAGCACACATAGTACTAAGTGTGAGGACCCACACAAGGATGTGGTTCAAGCCCCTGGCTCCCTACCTGCAGGGCGGAAGCTTCACAAGTGGTGAGGCAGATCTGCAGATGTCTATCTTTCTCTCTCCCCCTCCTCTCTAAATTTCCTCTCTATCCTATCCAACAAAACGAAAAAATGGCCACCAGGTGCAGTAGATTCATAGTGCCTACACCAAGCCCTAATCAGAACACTGGAGGGGGAAAAAAAAAAAAAAGGAAAGAAACTTCAATGCTATGGTCTGTCTCCATCTTAAAAAAAAAAAAAAAAGAATGTTGGAAGTCGGGTGGTAGCGCAGCAGGTTAAGCGCACACGGCACAAAGCACAAGGACTGGTGTGAGGATCCCAGTTGGAGCCCCAGCTCCCCACCTGCAGGGGGAGTCGCTTCACGGGCGGTGAAGCAGGTCTTCAGGTGTCTGTCTTTCTCTCCTCTTCTCTATCTTCCCCTCCCCCTCCATTTCTCTCTGTCCTATCCAACAACAACGACATCAACAACAATAACTACAACAATAAAAACAAGGGCAACCAAAAAAGAAAATAAATACGTTAATTTTAAAAAAGGCAGTCTCTGTAACATATCAAGGTCAGCTCTCTTAAAGATTCTGAATAGGACCCTGCATGAGACCAAGAGGCGAAACTCTGCTGTATTCTAGCACATTCAGTAGAAAAGCTAATGTGTGACCCTTGCATGTTCTACATCCACTCCCTGGCCTTCATCTCTTTTCTTCTTCCTTAATAAGCTTTGTCTCTAACACATCGCCTTCCTTGATTTTCCTGAACTCCAAACAAGCTGATGTAGGGCCTATGTACTTGCTATTGCTTCTCCCTGGCATACTCCTACATTTCTTACCTGGGTTGTTTTCAGGAATTGCACCCTCCTCAACTTTCCTAGCTGTCTTCTCAGAAGTTTTCATTTTAGGGGAAACTTTCCAAAGCAATGCATTTTATTTATTTATTTTAATTTTTATTAAAAATTAATAATTTTAGAGCACTGTTCACTGTTCAGCTCTGGCTTATGGGTGGCATGGGGGATTTTACCTGGGACCTTGGAGCTTCAGGCAGGAAAGTCTCTTTGTGTTAACTGTTATGTTATCTCCCCCACTCAGCAATGCTTTTATCAAATGCTTATGTTTTCTGCCTCATCTGTGATTGACAACTTCTTGAGGTTGGGGAATCTTGACGATTTCGTTCTCTCCTGAATTCCCATCACCTAGGGTTGTGATGCAGTATACCCACTAACAATAAGAAGTTGGACACAGCAAAGGGCTTGCAAACCCACAAGGGATTGTGGGTGGATCTTAAGCACAGGCAACCAGAAGTCCAGCCCTTTTGGTCCCTGCTTCTTCTCCTGCTCACATGGATCTTGGCTGAGGTTGCCGGGACTCACCATGCTGCTCCCAGCCAAAGGAACTGGACATGTGTAATTCAGCTAGCAGGTAAACTCTTAAGACTCTCCTCTACAGTCATATTAGTCACCTATACCTCTACCGATAATTGTTTATCTCATGGGGCTGAACTTTTGGTAACTAATTCACGGACTTATGAGACTAGCTTATTTTATCCCTGCTTATAATTGCTTATTTTGCCATACCTAAAATATACACCCTGTACTACGTAGTAAAGGTTTGATTGTTTAAACTCCCTCCCAGCCACCATATCCAAATCCTTTGTGCCTCAAAGCCAAGTCCTAGATTTTAATTACAACAGCCTAGACAACTGCCTTGTGCATTCTTGGTGACCTGTGTATGTATAGGAGGCATGGCTTAGTACGCAGTGTCATACCACTGCAGAAAGCACCCATAGGAACTTAAATTGGGTCTCCAAGGCAGGCCTTGCAACAAATAAGCAAATGAAAGTGAGGTGCACAAGGACCCATGTGTGAACCCTCACTTTGCTCCCATTGGCCGGCAGGAGGAGCTTCACGAGTGATAAAACAGGTCTGCAGGTATCTATTTCTCTGTCTCCTCCTATCTTCTCAATTTATGTCTATCCTATCTAATAAAAAAAAAAAAATGCAGCTAGGAGCAGTGGACTCGTCAAGCAAGTATCAAGCCCCAGCAATAACCCTAGTGGCAATTTAAAAAAACAAAAGTGGGGAATGGTTCAAGGAAGTGCAAAGCCAGTGCAAAGGTCCTGGGGGTAGATTATTTTTGGAGGTTCATTGAAAGTCAAAGAGGCCAGGGTGCTAAGGACCAAACTTATTAAGGGAGAATAAAAGAGATGAGAGTTAGAAGGGATAGGGTGGAAGTATTGGAGTGTCCCTATATTGTAGAATATGAGAATGTGGATGATATATATATGGAGAGAGAGAGAGAGAAATTTTCCATCCTAGTTCACTTGCAACTACAATGAATATATATATCCAGGGCTTCACTCTTCAAATGGTCAACTTTTTCAAACAGAAAAAGTAAAACAGAGGGAGAGAGGGAAAGACACCACAGCTCCAAAGCTCCCTTCAACCTGGTAGGGCCCAAGCTTGAACCTGGCCTGCATGCTTAGCAAAGTAGGCATACTGTCCTGGCGCACTGTCTTGCTGGCCAGCCTGCAACTAGAACATTCTTATAGCTAAAGAAGTGACTTCTGTAGGGGAAGAGAGCAAAATAAATAGCTATGCAAAAAACTTTTTCATGCCTGAGGTTCTGAAGTCCCAGGTTGAATCCCTTGCACCACCATAAACCAGGTCTGTGTAGTACTCTGGAAATAAATGAATAAATAAACTTTAAAAAAAAAAAAAACTCTTTAGTTAGGAAGTGATTTCATTCCATGCTGCCATGCCACTATCCCACCCAACTACTTGTTAATACCCAGGTGGGTATGAATTGCAGAAGGACCTGTGTGCTGAGCTGGGGAGAGGCTAGATGACAGAGCCTGTGCCTGGCACCCCTGTCCCTGCTCTACAAGGCTCCAGCAGAGCTGCTTCAGGTCCACGCAGGTCCATCTGCTTTGCATGTGGAAGCTGAGCCCACAGGGCCCCTGTCACTGGAGCAGACCTCCGTTGCACTTTCATCTGTTTCCTCTGCAGCAACTCTAGTCAATTTCTGCCTTGCCCTCTTATCCCTTGGAGCCTTTGCAGAGGCCGTGCCCTGTGCCTAGAGTGCCCTTCTTGTCATTCTTGGCCTGAAAACCCCTCTCTCTTCCTTCCTTCCTTCCTTCTGCTCAAATATCACTTCTGGAGTGAGTGAAATTATTCCCCCCTACACACACACACACATACACACACACGCCCCAGCTTTTATCACAGGGGGCTTCCCTAGCTGACCTCTCAGGGAATTATCTGGGGCTCAAGGGCTCAGGGGTTTTGGTCCTCCACAGTCTGCTAGTCTAACTGCCTGGCTTATAGCCTAATTGTGGCCAGTACTTAATACATGAGCCTAGCAGCCATGTACCCCAAAAGGCAGGAAGGGAGGAAAGAGGCTTCTTAAATTCAATCCCAAAATTCAATTCCCAAAATAGAGGGAAGCTCTACCTCATTTTCCCATTCTATGCAGATGGGTGCTGAGCATTCAAAGACCTTTCTGGCTTTTATAGTTACACCTCAGGGACCTCAACCCCCTTTCTAGTTTCTCCATTCTGCTATTTGGTCTCCTCACCCTGGATCTTAGGGCCCCAGGATTACTTCCTATATCATCTCTGGCCCCAGAAACTTCTAGACTTAGGTCAGACTCTGGTGCCCCAAGAGTTAAACACCTTGAACCTCAGCTCAAACTATTCACTGTCAGGTGGATTTCTAGGGGGGCTAGTCAGAGTGCAGGGGAGCCCAGGCTGAGCTGGGTTGAGTGGAGGTTTCTTTTCCTGCTGACTACCATCTCCCAGCTGAGTATCTTTCCCAGGACAAATCTCCAGTCTTTTTTTTCCCTGGCTCCCCCTCTCCTTCTCCCCCCACCCCAGCACCGCCCATATCCAAACAACTTTATCTCTAAAGAGCAAATAACACCCAGTGCTCATAACAGATGCCAAGAACTGTTTCTGTTTTGATTTTTGAAAATAAAAATTCAACTGTGTTCAATAAAATTCAGAAGCCGCTTCCCTCTGTGGAAATTAAAGGAATCCAAGATGCCCGAGAAGCCAGCGACCTCCCTAATTAAAGCTGCAGCAACTGCGGGGATCCGCTTCCTACATCCAGCCTGCTCTTGCTGGGCTGAGAACAAAGCCGGCCCCCATCAATATTTCATTCTCCCTTTTCTTCCATGATAACAATGCCGTGTGTTCTGAGTGTGCCCCCCCCCCCCAAAAAAAAAAAGACATGCAGAGCTATGTTAATTAGGGTTTAAATAATTGACTCCCCAGATCTCCTCGGCAGTTCCGGAAGTGTGCAGGGTGGGTTGTCCGCCGGGCTCATAATTGCATCTGTTCACGGTCATGGCCTCTGTCTGATGTTCTGTCTGTCCAGTTTGGCAGGTCTGAGCTTAGGGGAAGACCAGTCCCAGTTCCCAGAAATTGTTTCCACCCTGAGGTTTTAGGTGTTTTCTTTTCTTTTCTTTTCTTTTCTTTTCTTTTCTTTTCTTTTCTTTTCTTTCTTTTTTTTTCCTTTCCTTTCTCTCTGAGTTGTAAGCTGGAGTTTGATAAGTTGTGCTAACTTGAGGCCTAGTCAGAGGAAGCATGCTCTGCACTTTTTCCTGCCAGGGATCAGGAGCTAGGGGCCAGGGGCCAGGCTGCACTCCTCCCAATACCCCGACTCCCACCACCAGTCACTACCTCATTCTGGGTACACCCACTGAATACCTAATTGATAGAACAGGCATAGAAGATAGTCTTTTAAAATTTTATTTTATTTTATTATTATCTTTATTTATTTATTGGATAGGGAGTGTCAGAAATCAAGAGGGAAGGGCAAAAGGGAAGGGGGAGGTAGAGAGGAAGAGAGACATAGAGACACCTGCAACACTGCTTTACCACTTGCAAAGCTTCCCCCTACAGGGGGTCTTGAACCTGGGTCCTTGTGCATTGTAACGTGTGCTCAACCAGGTGTGTCACCACACAGCCCCTAGAAGATAGTCTTTAATGGTAAGCAGGAAAGAAAAAGAAAAAAGAACAAAATAATGAATAGATAGGTGAGTGACTAAAAGGATGGATGAGTTTTTCCTACGGATACATGATTTATCTTATCCTATGAGGGAAAACAAGAACAGGGTAGAAAGTTCATTTCCCTCTGTGAATAATACTTTAATTAACTTGTTCTCCATGCTGTGATGAGAGGAACTACAGTGTCTGGTTAAAAAGCATGAAGTGGGAGTCCAGTGATAGCACAGCGGGTTAAGCATATGTGATGGGAAGCGCAAGGACCAGCATAAGGATCCCGGTTCGAGCCCCCAGCTCCCCACCTGCAGGGGAGACTTCACAGGCAGTGAAGCAGGTCTGCAGGTGTCTGTCTTTCTCTCCCCCTCTCTGTTTTCCCCTCCTCTCTCCATTTCTCTCTATCCTACATAACAACAACGACCTAAATAACTACAACAATAAAACAACAAGGGCAACAAAGGGGAAAATAAATATTTTTTAAAATGAAGTAAATAAATAAAGAGCATGAAGTTTGGATCAGTTTCTCAGGGTTTGAATCCTGGCTCTGCCCCTCACTCACTACATACTCTAAACAAGTTAGTTGGCCCAACTCTGTGCCTCAGTGACCTCACTTGTAAAAGGAGGTTGACAAAAATGACCCCTCCATAGTACTGGTGTGAACTATGGTTATTGTATGAGCTGTGTTACATCAAGTATGAGCCATCACCTCTATTCTTGCCTTTATAAAGGATTCAAATCTGCTTGAGCTCAGGGTTGTAGTGCACAAGGAGCTGAGTTCAAGCTCCTGGTCCCCATCTACAGGAGGTGAAGTGCTGCAGGTATATCTGTCTATCTCCCCCACCCCTCTCAAGTTCCCTATGTCTTTACCCAAAATAAAATAAAATAAAATAAGATATTTAAAGCAACAACAAAGAGCTCAATTGCTTCCAGTATGGCAGAGGGCAGGGGAGAGACTGCTGAGGGCACAGGGACATTAAGGACCGAAGTAGAGCTTTTTATATATATAATAGAGGTTGTTTATAATTTTCTTTTCTTTTCTTTATTATTGCATAGATAGATATATTGAGAGGGAAGGGGGAGTTACAGATGGAGAGAGACAGAGAGAGACACCTGCAGCTCTAGTTCACCATTCATGAAGTTTTCCCCCTACAGGTGAGGACCAGGGGTTTGAACCTGAGCCCTTGCACACTGTAGTGTGTGTGCTTAGCCACGTGGCAGTGCCACCACCTGGCCTCAGTCCCTTTAGTTCTTAGGGGGGCTTTGGCCATTCTTTGGGATCTCTACACTCCTCATTTATCTTCAGTAACTCCTGCACAAATAGCTCTGAGAGGAGGTTAATGGTGGTGATCACCCACATTTTATAGACAAGGAAACTGAGACCCAGAGAGGGTCTGATGGTGGGGTGCCCCTGCCGGCCCCTGTAGAGCAGCCCAGAATTCAGCTTCAGGGCAACTTCTTGATTTGAAGAGTATGGGCAACTTGGAGGGAGGTGTTCAGGACTATCCCCATTCTGCTTCACTTATGGGAATTATCTAAGGAACAGAACTTTTAAGGCAGTGATATAGTCAGACACACACAGCTAGTCAGGCCTGAGCAGGTCCTCAGGTGCAGGGCAAGTCACTTGATCTCACATCTGAGCCTGCCCTCTCGTCCTCTCAACACGCTCTCCTTGTGCCTCAAGCTAATGAGTAGTTCAGGCCCTTAAGTGGATGCTGGAGTCCAAAAGCATTTAGCAATGCCAAGCCCTTGGCCCTGACCTGAGTATGTCCTTCCCTGACAACCTGCTCTGTGGTGTCCCCACTTCTCTGGATGATTTGTCGCATTATCAACCTCCATTCTCTCAAGATTTATTGGAGACCAGGCAGTGGTGCATATAGTTAAGCTGACAAGTTGCCATGTTCAAGGACCCAGGTTCAAATCCTTGGTCCCCACCTGCAGAGGGAAAGCTTCACAACTGGTGAAGCAGTGCTGCACATCTCGGTCTCCCTCTTGCTCCCTCCCTGCATATTTAACTCCTCTACTTCTCTCAATTTCTCTCTGTCCTAGTAAATAGAAAAAAAAATTAAAAAAGAAAAATGGTCACCAGGAGCGGTGGACTCATCATGCAGAAACAGAGTCCCATTGATGATTATGGTGGCAGTCTTAAAATGTGTTAAAACATCTATGGCCATATCACCCTGAACATGCCTGGTCTCATCTGGTCTCTGAAGCTAAAATGTATTAAAAATGTTTATTGTGGAGTCGGGCAGTAGAGCAACAGGTTAAGCGCACGTGGTGCAAAGCGCAAGGACTGGCGTAAGGATCCCTGTTCGAGCCTCCGATTCCCCACATGCAGGGGAGTCACTTCGCAGGCGGTGAAGCAGGTCTTCAGGCTTCTCTCTGTCTTTCTTCCTCTCTATCTCCCCCCTCTCTCAATTTTTCTCTGTCTCTATACAATAACAAATAAAAAATGTTTATTGACAAGACAGAGAGAGAAAGAGAGAAGAGAGAGAGAGAGAGAGAGAGAGAGAGAGAAGAAGAGAAGAGAAGAGAAGGGAAGGGAAGGGAAGGGAAGGGAAGGGAAGGGAGGGAAGGGAAGGGAAGGGAAGGGAAGGGAAGGGAAGGGAAGGGAAGGGAAGGGAAGGGAAGGGAAGGGAAGGGAAGGGAAGGGAAGGGAAGGGAAGGGAAGGGAAGGGAACAAAGGGAAGGGAAGGGAAGGGAAGAAAGGGAGGGAGAGAGAGAGTGAGAGAGAGAGAGAGAGAGAGAGAATCACTCTGGTACATATGATACCAGAGATTGAACCCAGAACCTTATGCTTGAGATTCCAGTGTTTTATCTACTGTGCCATCTCTCTCCCTGGCCACTGTCAAGTTAGACCACAATAGCCATAGGGTCTTAGGGCTTGCTCCTTTTTTTTCTTTTCTCCTGTCCATTCCCCATGCCCCTGCCTCCACTTCCCTTTGGTCCTTTCCTCTCCCACTTAGTCCTCTGTGTCTGGACATTCTAGTATTTGCTCATGGACCCATTTCCTAACCATTGACAAACTCCAGTCTAGCCCCAGACTCTGCTCCTAAGCTTCAGGCTGTCCTACTGCCCACCTGGTAGCATTGCCACCGCAAACCTTGCCACTCAGGGGAGCTGGGTGGTGGCACACCTGGTTGAATGTGTATAGTATAATACACCAGGACCTGGGTTTAAGTCCCCCATTCCTCACTTATAAGAAGAAATCTTTTTGAGTGGTGAAGCAATGTTACAGGTGTCTCTCTGTCTCTCCCCTTCTCTATTTCCCCTATCTTCTCAATTTCTGGCTGTCTCAGTCCAATAAATAAATATACTAATAAGTTTTTTAAAAAAATCCTTGCCACTCAGGAGCTGAACTTAGCCCTGTGGCCCAGAGGATATGAAGATCCCTTGACCTTTACATTTGTAGACTATGCAGCCTTGGCTCAGAGGCTTAACCACTCTGGGCCTGGTTTCTCCATCTGTAAAAGGGAAATAGTGAGAATTTCATCTCATGAAGTTGTGAGGGACCATTAAAAGAGTTCATATACAGGGGGTTGGGTGGTGGCATACCTGGTTGAGAGCACATGTTACAGTGAGCAAGGACCCAGGTTCAAGACCCTGGTCCCCACCTACAGGGGAGAAGCTTCATGAGTGATCATTCAGTTCTACAGGTATTTCTCCTCTCTCCCCTTCTACCTCCCCTTTCCCTCTCAGTTTTTGTCTTATTCAATACATGTATAATAATAATAATAATAAACATACCAGAGTTGATGCAGGAAAGGTACTTTCAAGCAGTCCTTGATCATAGTGGCTGCTACATGTTCTTTTTCTTTTTAAGGAGAAGCAGAAAGAGTGAAAGGGACCACAGCACCAAAGCTTCCTTCAGTGCATTGGGGACTGGGCTCAGACTTGGGTTATGCACAGAGCACCACACTACCCCTGGCACATAGCTTTGTTGACTATTATTGTTGCTGCTTTTGCCTCCTCCACACCTGTCCAATTCTCAGCTTCTCATCTCAGAAGATAGCACCCCACTCATACTGGAAACTGGGGGCCTCCCCTGACATCCCACCCCTTCCCTATGGCTGTTGGTTTCACCCTCAACCCTTCACCCTTCACCCTCAGGGCTCCTGCATCTCCCTCCTTCCCCAGTTTCAATCACTTTCTTGTCTTTTTGCTGTGGCCATCCCAGCCCTCCTTTCTCCTCTTCTGCACACATCCCCTCCCCATTGGCAGCAGCTGGCTAACTGCTCTGGGGGGCTCCCATAATACCACCCTTCAGTGTGCCCAGTCCCTCCACCTGAAGGCCTGGGAGATCTTCTGAGGCTTGAGCCTGCATAAGTCATGGCCCCAGAGGAAAGTCTCAATGCCTGAGCCAAACCTCCATGACCTTCTACCAGACCCTAGATGCCTCCTCTCCTCCCTTTTCTTCCCTCCTTCCTCCTGGTCTATCTACAGCCGACTGAGTTGTGTAACTTAGGGCCTTTAGACAAGCTATTCCATCAATGTAGATTCTGTTTCCTCCCCCTTCCCCCTCCCTCCCATCCTCCTCTCCCTCTCTTTCCTCCTCCTTCTCTTCTTCTCACCTTTAAACTCCTAACCCTTCTTCTTTTTTTATTTAAAGTTCATGTGTATCCATTCTCTAGAATCTGCACATGAGTAAAGTCACTGAGAGTTGTTTCTCATCTCTATTATTTTTGTGAAGCATAATCACCTCCATTTCCCAAAAGGATACATAATTCTCTTCTTTTTTTGATTGCAGAGTAGTATTCTATGAAGTAGATATCCCATAATTCCTTTAGCCAGTCATCTGTTGGTGGGCATCTAGCCATGATCAGTCAAGCCATGATTTTCTAAGTCTGCTTCAACAATGACCACAAATGTAGCTGCATAAGAAATGTGTGTGCATGATGCCACAATTTCCCTAGGTTGGAGGCTGGGTGCAGCCTCAATGGGGCCTATTGCTCAAGATCTCACAAGGCTGCACCCAAGCACCAATGGTCTGTGGTTGTTGTCTGGACTCAGGTCCTGTGTAAGTCTGAGGTCCTTGCTTTCCTGCTGGCTATTTACTGAGGGAGGAGGAAGACACGGGGAAGCTCTCATTTGAAGAGACCACTCATAGTTCCTTGCCCCATAGACTTTTGGTTTCTCTCACACATGTTGACTTCATTCTTCAAAGCTGAAGGAGAGAGGCTCTCTCTCTTCTATAGGAGCTCAGGTTCTGGGCCCTAGATCAAATCAATGGGGTTTACAGTTGACAATATTTATATACCTTTCCCCTGTTTAGGAGTTACTCTCTTCCCTGATCCAGCTTTCTAGTTTTATTTCCTACTCTGACACCATCTCTCCAGACATCTCTCTGTTGAGCTTAGGCAAAAATTAGTTAAGTCAGGAGTTGGGCAGTAGCACAGTGGGTTAAGAGCACATGATGGATGGGAAGCGCGAGGACCAGAAGCTTGAGGACCGGCTTAAGAATCCCGGTTGGAGCCTCCGGCTCCCCACCTGCAGGGGAGTTGCTTCACAAGTGGTGAAGCAGTTCTGCAGGTGTCTATCTTTCTCTCCCCCTCTCTGTCTTCCCCTCCTCTCTCCATTTCTCTCTGTCTTATTCAACAACGATGACATCAAGAACAACAACAATAATAACTACAACAATAAAACAATAAGGACAACAAAAGGAAATAAATAAATGTTTAAAAAAAACTAATAAAGTCATGAGCACCTTGGAATATACCTAAAATAGACCTAGTAGCTTTTTTTCCAAAATGGAGACCCCAAATCTCATCTGCTGTAGTCTTACCTTTAGATTCCTGATTGTTAAACTTTTTTTCTGCTTTATATCTTAATGCCTTTTCAGCTACCAAGTTGCAAATGCTACCATGATACCATCCTGATCTCCCTGGGAAGGTGGCCTCACCAGTGTAGCCTGGAACCCCACCTCTCCAAAACCCTACCCCACTAAGGAAAGATAGAAACAGGCTGGGAGTATGGATCAACTTGCTAATACCCCTATCCAGAGGAGAAGCAATTACAGAAGCCAGACTGTTTATCTTCTGCACTCCATAATGATCTTAGGCCCATGCTCCCAGAGGGATAAAGAATAGGAAAGTTTTCAATGGAGGGAATAGGATATGGAACTCTGGTGGTTGGAATTGTGTGGAATTGTACCCCTCTTATCCTATGTCCTTTTCAATCATTATTAAATCAATTTAAAAAAAAAAAAGACTCTTCACCTGATTAGGTCTAGCTCACCCAAGATAATTCATTAGCACAAACTTAAAATGTAATTTTAAACATAGATTTATTTGTGCCCTTCATTATACCTGCCAAATCCCTTCGCTTTTGCCATATTATGTCATCTAATCAGAGAGTAAAATGTCATCAGAACACTAAGGCCAACCTTTGCTCAAAATGAGAGGATAATAATGAGTGTACACACTATGGAGCAGGGATCTTGGGGGATCAATTTAGAATTCTGCCTCTCTGATAGCAGGGAGAGCTTTGTCTTATTAACACTATATTTCTGGACCCTGGCACATGGCAGGTGTTTATAAGCATTTATTGAATGAATGAGGTATTTCTACTGGGGAAAAGAGAGTAGGATATAGGTTAGTGGGGAACTACCTGCCAATTCACCATCTAATAGACTCTTTGGAAGAAGCAATCAGCTGTCCCCTTTCCATGGCTCTGACACGGCAAGACACACAGAGGGCATAGTCCTTGAGTGCCATGTCACATGGTGAGTTAAGGGCTGTAATTGAACACAGGTTGCCAGGTAACAAAAGTCCCACCCCCCTCAGTGTCCTCCAGGCTATCCTCAAGTGAGAGGGCACCTCCCGTTGCCAGGAACAAGCTTAGCTGTTTCTTTCTATCTGCCATCTGCCCACACCATGCCCAGTTCAAGCCAGTGGAGGGTCCCAGGGGACACTCTGACTTTGGGCAGGAATCAGGGACAAGGCACTATGTGCATTGAGCTGCAAAGAGTCCCTCACTGAGAGGCCCCTGGCATCCTTTATTTATCTGCATTGAAATATTTATTGAGTTGTAAGGCATCTATAATAGATATGTCAGCCACTCAGGTGGGCCTGCGGGGGGAGCCATCTGGGTGGCCTCTGTCCTAGGCAGCACTGCATTCATTCACTCAGTGAGGAACTCACATGGAAAACATGTGCAGAGAGCCAGCTGCAGAATGAGCACTGTGCTGTGAAATCAGGTTTGGTCTCTGGGCTTGGGAAGGAGAATAAGATGAGGTGAGGCAGTAGAAGGGGACTGGTAGTATTTACTGAGTATGTACAGAGTGTCTACCACATGCTGGGTACATTTACATCTCACCACACTTCATTCTCCCAGCAATCCCATGATGGATGCTGGTGGCCTCATCATATCTCCTGTTGAGATGAAGACATAGAGGCTCAGAGAGGTTGAGTCACCTGTCAAAGGTCACACAGCCAAAAATCTTCTGCCATGATGTTTCCTGAGATGTGAGGAAAGAGACCTTCATAAACCCCAACAGCCCAAGTAAGTTAATGAATATAAAGATAGACTATGGACTGGGGATGGAGTACCCAAGGGAGTCTAACCCCAGCTGAGATGGTAGTCATGGAAAATCACTGGGATCTTCAATCACTGAGTCCTGATTTTATGCCCATTCAAAGCTCATTCTAGCCTCCTGACAACCTTACAGGGAAGATAGATGACCTCATTTTCTGGGAGAGAGAACAGGAGCTCAGGAAGGAGAAAGAAACACCCCCTCCCCAGCCCCTGACCCCCACCCCAACTCAGTGTCACCACATGGCAGAGTGGCTAAGGTGCGACACAAGCCCAGACTTCTGTATCTCTGAGATGGTTCAAGTTACAGCAGTGATCACTGGGTATCCACTCTGATCACTCTGCTCATTAGGCTTTATGAGTGCAGCTTCCTAACACCCTACAACCATCCTGAGTCCTTGGTTGTCATCAGACCCATTGCATAAAATGGAAACAGTTCAGCAGGTGGCTGGGCCCATTATACAACCAGAGAGGCCAGAGCTGCGATGCACATAATTTTTTTCCAAATTATTTTCCCATTTTACTGAGAAAACAATGGTTTATGGGACAGTTGTGGATATATAAATATAGTTTATTTTTTGAATAAACTTTAATTTTTTTAATTCTATTTATTCTGGATAAAGAAAGAGAAATTGAGAAGGAAGGGGGAGATAAAGAGTGTGTGAGAGAGATACCAACAGCACTCCTTCACTGCCTAAGAAGCTTCCTGCTGGAGGTGGAGCTAGGGATTGAACCCTGCTCCTTGCACACTACCACTGACAGTGACCATATTTTTTCTCTTAAATATAAGGTGAGAGACAGATACATACACATATGAGGAAGAGAGAAAGAAGAGACAGAAAAGAAACAGAGAGGGAGAGAAGAAACAGAGAGAGAAGAGACCACACAGCATAGTGAAGCTTCACTCCATACAGGTGAATATATGGTGTCATAGGGCTCAAACCTGGGTCTTTGTGCATAGTGACATGAACATCTGCCAGTCACCTCTTTGTACTTTTAAGCTGATATGAACATTCGTGTTCAAGTTTTTGTATTCACATAGGCCTTTAGATCTCTTGAATAAACAACTTAAAGTAGAATAAGTCCCTTATATTTCAGCTGCATGCACAACTGCAAAAATTACTTTATTAGTGGTTTAATAATTGTTTATAAAATTACAGGCTATAGTTCCATACTGTACCCACCACCACAGTTTGTGTCCACTACCACCCCACTACACAGAGAGAGAGAGACAGAGAGAGAGAGAGAGAGAGAGAGAGAGAGAGAGAGAAGAGAGAATAACTAACATAGTCTTCAAAAAGACTTAAGAGTTTGGCTACATTTTTTTATAAGTTCATGTGTTTCAATTCTTTATATTTATGAATGAAACTATCCAGTAGTATCTTTCAGAGATATGCAGATCATTCAGTAACAGATGTAAATTGTAGCAATAAGAGACCTTGAACACACACACACACAAACAAAGGATGAAACTACTTGGTTTGTCCTGGAAAAGCTACTCATTCAAATGAAATAATACAAAAGTTGAATACATAACATTCAGGCAAGATATTATGTATTATGAGAAAAAATAGCAATGGTTTCCAATGGAGTGGTGTTGTGATGCATTCGACTTTTGTTGACAGAGATGGGGAGAGAAAGATAGACACCTGCAGACCTGCTTCACCACTTGTGAAGCGACTCCCCTGTAGGTGGGGGGCCGGGGGCTCGAAACGGGATCCTTATGCGGGTCCTTGTGCTTTGTACCATGTGCACTTAACCCACTGCACTACTGCCCAACTCCCTCTTCCTTCCTTCCTCCCTTTCTTCCTTCCTTCCTTCCTCCCTTCCTTCCTTCCTTCTTTCCTTCCTTTCTTCCTTCCTTCCTTTCTTTCATTCTTTCTTTAAATTTAATTTAATTTTATTTTATTTTTAATTTCTTTATTAATGTTTACAATAACATTAATGTTTTACATTCAACAATAAATACAATCTTTCGTACATACATAACATTTCCCAGTTTTACATATAACAATACAACCCCCACTAGGTCCTCTGTCATCCTTGGATCTGTATTCTCCCCACCCACCCACCCCAGAGTCTTTTACTTTGGTGCAATACGCCAATTCCAGTTCAGGTTCTACTTGTGTTTTCTCTTCTGATCTTGTTTTTCAACTTCTGCCTGAGAGTGAGATCATCCCATATTCATCCTTCTCTTTCGGACTTATTTCACTTAACATGAATTTTTCAAAGTCCATCCAAGATCGGCTGAAAATGGTGAAGTCACCATTTTTTATAGCTGAGTAGTATTCAATTGTGTATATATACCACAACTTGTTCAGCCACTCATTTGTTGTTGGATACTTGGGTTGCTTCCAAATTTTGGCTATTACAAATTACGCTGCTAAGAACATATGTGTACACAGATCTTTTTGGATGGGTGTGTTGGGTTCCTTAGGATATATCCCCAGGAGAGGAATTGCAGGATCATAGGGCAGGTCCATTGCTAGCCTTCTGAGAGTTCTCCAGACTGTTCTCCACAGAGGATGGACAACTGACATTCCCACCAGCAGTACAGGAGGGTTCCTTTGACTCCACAACCTCTCCAACATTTGCTGCTGTTACCTTTTCTGATGTATGACATTCTCACAGGAATGAAGTGGTATCTCATTGTTGTCTTTATTTGCATTTCTCTGACAATCAGAGACTTGGAGCATTTTTTCATGTGTTTCTCTGCCTTTTGTATCTCTTCTGTGGTGAATATTCTGTCCATGTTCTCCCCCCATTTTTGGATGGGGTTATTTGTTTTCTTGTTGTTTAGATTGGCAAGCTCTTTATATATTCTGGTCATTAGCCTCTTGTCTGATGTATCTTTCTTTGTTTCTCTCTGTTTTTTCTCATACCTTGTTCTCTTTCTCTATCTAAAATTTAAAAGGAATGAAAAATTTAACCAGAAAATGATGAAATTGCACATAGGTTGTATCCTGGATCACAAATATGTATATTCTAAATTGTTTAATTGCCACTAGGGTTATTGCTGGGTCTTGGTGCCAGCTCATGAATCTGTCATTAGTGGCTTTTTTGTCTTATTTACATTTTTGTTTGTTAGGACAGTAGGACAGAGAAATTGGGGAGGGGGGAGATCTGCAGACCTTCTTCACTCTTGTGAAATGTCCCCTAACAAGTGGGAGGTGGAGCAAGGGTTCAAATCTGTTTCCTTTGTAGATAGTAACATGTGTGCTCAACCAGGTATAACACTACCTGGCCCCCTCCTCATATATTCATTTATGTATTGAAGGAATTCATACTTTACAGTGTAATCATTGACATATGAATACAGTTTCATGATGTAATAGGGCCCCCAATTTTTCTTCCTAGAATCCCTTCCCCAGAATTCTTTGCTTTGGCCCAATACACCATGTCCAGTTCATGTTTCACTTTGTGATCTCCTTCCCTGTCCCTACTGTATTAAATCCCACCAATAAGTGAGATCATTTGATATTCATCCTTGTCTTTCTCTTTTTGGCTTATCTCACTCAACATGACATCCTCAAATTTCATCCAAGAGGATGCAAAGAAGACAACCTCATCATTTTTTAAAGCTGGGTTGCTTCCAGGTTCTGGTAATTACAGACTGTGCTACTATAAACATAGGTATACGTGGATCTCTTCTTTTAACTCTTTCTGTATCCTTTGGGTAAATCTCCAGGAGAGGAGTTGCTGGGTCATAGGGTATGTCCATTACTAATATCCCAGTAAGTCTACAAATCGCTTTCCACAAAGGTTGAACCATTTTGCACTTCTACCAGCAGTATAGAAGTGTCCCTTTTTCTCCACATCCTCTCCAACATTTGTCGTTTTTGACCTTTCTAATGTATGACATTCTCACAGGTGTAAAGTGGTATCTCTTGTCTTTATTTGCATTTCTCTGATGATAGGTGACTTTGATCACCCTCTCATATATCTGTTCTCCCACTGTATCTCTTTCCTGGCCCCATTTTCTTTTTTATTTAATTTTTTAAAATTTTATTTATTTATTCCCTTTTGTTGTCCTTGTTTTATTGTTGTAGTTATTATTGTTGTTGTCGTTGTTGGATAGGACAGAGAGAAATGGAGAGGGGAGGGGAAGACAGAGAGGAGGAGAGAAAGATAGACACCTGCAGACCTGCTTCACCGCCTATGAAGTGACTCCCCTGCAGGTGAGGAGCCGGGGTTCGAACCGGGATCCTTATGCCGGTCCTTGTGCTTTGCACCACCTGCGCTTAACCCGATGCGCTACAGCCCGACTCCCCGTGGCCCCATTTTCTAATGGGTTTTGTGTGTGTGTGTGTGTGTGTGTGTGTGTGTGTGTGTGTGTGTGTGTGTGTGTGTGTGTGTGTGTAGCTTGCTTAGCTCTTTATGTATTTTGGTTATTGGTCCTTTGTCTGATGTGTATTGTGTAAAGAGCTTCTCCCATGCCATTGCCATTGGGTGTCTGTTTGGGTAGTATTCTATGCAAAAGCTTTTCAGTTTAATGTAGTCCCATTTGTTTATTTGCTTTTTTTTTTTTTTTCTGTTGGATTTGAATCCTTGAAGGCTTTTTTGAAGCATAGGTCATGAAGTGTTCTATGCATTTTATAGTTTCTGGCCTAATGTTCATGCCCTTGATCCACTTGGAACTGACTTTTGTGCATGTTGATAAATGGTGGTTCAATTTCATTTACTTGCATGTTTCAATCTAGTTTTCCCAGCACCGCTTCTTGAAAAGACTATCCTTTTGCCATTTAGTGGTTTGGAACCTTTGTCAAAAAGTAGCTGGCTTTAGGAGTGGAGACTTATTTCTGAATCTATTTCTCATTATTTTTAGTCCAAAGACCACTTAACTTTTCTATGACTGTTGCCACTAGCAGGGATAGGAAGCTGGGGCCTCTTTTATGCCAGGCTTGTCTGACATGGCTGTGCTATCTCCCTGAACTTCCCCACTATTTTCTTCTAAAACTTTATAATTTTAGAATTCATATATCAAGTCTATGTTGCATTTTCAGTTTTACAATTAATTTTAATACATGGGGACATGTATGGATCAAGATTCATTTGTCTGGTATGGATTTCCAATTATTCTCCTTCACTTACTGGAAAGATGGTCCTTTCTTCATTAAATTCTTCTTGAAGGTTTGTTGAAAATTGTCTGTCCATAAATGAGGTAGTTCATTTATACACTCTGTTCCCTTTATTGATCTATTTGTCTATCTTAAGAGCAGTGCCACACTTTATGGATTACTGTATTGATTACAGTATTGATTACTTGATGTCATGGGTGTTAGTCCTCCAACTCTGATCTTTGTTTTCAAAAGTGATCTGGCAATTCTAGGTATTTTGCATTTCTTTAAGTTTTATAATCCGTTTATCAGTGTTTACAAATAAATTTAATTTCTTATTGGAATTGTGTTGAATTGAAAGTAGACTTTGGGGAGAACTGACATCTTAACAATATTGAATCTTCTCATTGATGAATAAGCTATACCTCTCAATTTATGTATATTTTATTTAGTACCCTTAATCACTCTTTTGGCTTTCAAGTTTTTCACATCTCCTGTCAGATTTATCCCCAAATCAGTCATGTCTTTAATATGAACAGCTCTCTAACTCTAATTTTCAAATTGTTCCTTGATGGTACATAAAGATAGAATTTCTCTCTGTATTTTGTGTCTGTTCAATTTTTTTTTTTGTAATTGGATTTGTTTCAATGAAGATGCCTTTAAAAATTAGATGGAAAAGAGTCCTCCCAATATTTTACTCTAAGTATTTGATAGTTTTTGGTCTAACATCTAAGGGGTGTTGAAATCCCCTGCTATTACTGTGTTGCTGATAATATATTGCTGTAGCTCTTTCAGTAGATGTTTGATGTATTTAGATGGCATCTTATTGGATGCATGGGTGTTGACAGTTGTAAAGACCTCTTGACTGACTGATCCTCTAAGCATTAAGTAATGTCCATCCTTATCTTTTTAAATTTCATTTATCTTAAGGTCTATCATTCCAGGTTGAGAACAGCTGTTCCTGCCATTTTTTGTGGGCCATTGGCTTGTATGATGGTTTTCCATCCTTTCACTTTGAGTCTGTGTTTGTCTTTTGAGCAAGATGGGATTCCTGTAGACAACATATAGTTATGTTGTATTTTCTGATCCATCTTCCTACCTTGTGCCTTTTAATAGGTGAATCCAGGCCATTGACATTTATTGATATTATAGAATGAAGATAGTTTAATGCTATTATTCTAAAATTTCATAGTGTTCTGATATATGGCATGTTTATGATGATGTGATTATTTATAAGACAACTTTCAGAACTTCTTGCAGGGCAGGATTGGTGATAGTTGATTCCTTCAACTGTTGCTTGTCTGAGAAGGTTTTTTATGTTTCTATCTAATTTGAATGACAGTCTAGCAGGATACAGTAGTCTTGGCTGAAAGCCTTTTTCATTGAGAGTTCAATATATACCTTGCCATTCTCTTCTGGTCTTTAGTGTTTGTGTGGAGAAATTATCTGTCTTTTGATATTTAATACCATGATTTTGTTAAATTCACTTATTAATTATGAGATCATGTTCTTAGATACCATTGGCTTTTTCTACATAGTTATGTTATTTCTTAGTAAAGGCTATTGTAGTTTTTCCTTTTTCATTATGTTAGAGATAGAAGTGGTGGAAATATTCATTATTAACTTTAGAGGGAAAGCAATCAATATTTCACCATTGAGCATGATGGTATTTGTGAATTGTTGTACCTGTCCGTGCCAAGTTGAGAAGTGCTCTTCTATTTAAATTTTGCTGCAATCATTTTGAAAAATCAGGGATCAACATTAAATTTTTCTGAATGTGTTATATGTGCATACTGAAATATTCATTTTGTTAAGGTTTTTCAAGAGCCAATTTTTGCAAATTTTGCAAAGTCATTAGTGACTTAACTGTGGTTTTAAAAATTATAACATAAACTTTACCCCATTTCGGTTGGAGCTAGAAGATATCATGTTAAGTCAGAAAGAGAAGGGTGAATATGGGATGATCACCATTCATAGACAGAAGTTGAAAAACAAGATCATAAGGAAAAACACTAAGCAGAACTTGGACTGGAGTTGGTGTATTGCACCAAAGTAAAAGACTCTAGGATGGGGCGGGAGGGTTCAAGTCCTTGAACATGATGGCAGAGGAGGACCTAGTGGGAGTTGTATTGTTATGTGCAATGTTATACATGTATGAGCTATTGCATTTTACTGTTGACTGTAAATCATTAATCCCCCAATCACGAAATAAAAAATATATAAATAGGAGCCAGGCGGTGGCACACCTGGTTAAGTGTACATATTATAGTGTGCAAGGACACATGTTCAAGCCCCTGGTCCCCACCTGCAGGGGGAAAGCTTCATAAGTGGTGAAGCAGGTCCGCAGGTGTCTCTCTGTCTCTCTCCCTCACTATCTCCCCCTCCTCTCTCAATTTCTCTTTGTCCCTATTAAATAAATAAATAAATAAATAATATATATAAATAAATAATATATTCATATATGTGTAATTAATCAAACCCACCATGAAGTCCTATTCCCCCACCATATTCACACAGTTCTCAGAGTTTAAGACTTTTAAAAAAATTTTCCAAATTCATTTGCTTTAGTTATCTATATTGCATGTATGGGTGAAACCACTTGGTAGCATATCTTTCACCCCTTTATTTATGAAATAGTCATTGTTTTTATATAGTGAATTGAATGGCTTGATTCCCAAAAGCTAAACCAACCTTGCATTCCTGAGATATATCACAGTTGATGACAGTGTCATATCTCTTTTCAACAGTGCTAGATGTAAATTGTAAAAACATTAAGAATTTTTGCTTCTAGATGCATGAGGAATAGTCCCCTGCAATTTTTATTTCAAATAACATCTCTAGTTTTGGTATCTAATCAATATGGTTTGTGATGTTCTCTTTATTTCAATTCCTGGAAGAGTTTCTGTTGAATAATTATGGCTTGTATGAGCTTTGGTTACTTGTGTTTTTGAGATTTTTTTTTTTTTTTCCTGTAGGGTTGTTGCTGGGGCTTAGTGCCTGCATGACAAATCCATGCTTCTAGCAGCCCCTTTTTGTTTTGTTTTTGTTTTGCTTTGTTTTTTTAATTATGATAAAGACAGAGAAATAAGGTGAGGGGGGAGAGGGAGAGAAAGAAAGTGAGACATCTGCAGCCTACTCCACCACTAGTGAAGCTTCCCCCTGTAGGTATGGACTGGAGCCTTGAACCTGTGACCTAGAGCATGGTAACCATATGCCCTTTGCCACTTGTGCCACTGCTCAGCCCCAAGAACTTCGTCTATTTTATTAAAACTATTTAATTTAGTATCAAAAAAATTCTTGACATGTGCACTTAACCCACTGCACTACTGCCTGGCCCCCTTCAAAAAATTTCTCATAGTTACCTCTAGTTGGCTTTCAACTGTCTATATGTCTGTGGTGATTTCATCTCTTTAATGCTGATACTGATAATTTGTGTCTCTCTTTCTTATCTGTTTAGCTAAAGTTTTATCAATTTTATTGATCTCAAAATGTCAACTTTTGGTGTCAATGATTTTTACTATCATTTTTTATAAATCACTGATTACCACTTTGATCTTTGTTGTTTAGTTTTTCTGCTTGCTTTGGGTCAAATTTGTTCCTTTATTTTTTCTAGTTTCTTAAGATGGAAGCTGATGCCACTGATTTGAGACCCTTATTCTTCTGTAATATAAACACTTAAGATTGTAAATTGCCCTGCCTACTATGTTAAAATACAACTCACATATTTTTTACATCTTGTCTTCTTATTTACATTTATTTCTGGGGATAAAAATCTAATTTAGGCTTCCTTTGATTTCTTCTTTGACCAGTGGTTAATTTATAAGTGTGTCATATCATTTCCAAATATTTGGAGGCTTTTCAGTCATTTTTTTCTGTAATTGAGTTCTAAAGTAATTCCATGTGGTCAGAGAACATAATCTTTGTAAACTTATGGAGACATGCTTTATGGGCCAAAATACAGTTTATCTCAGTGAATGTTGTGTGCACACCTGTGAAGTATGTGTATCCTGACATATGGTGGAGTATTCTATAAATATCAATCTGGTCAAGTTGATGGATACTGCTGTAAAAATCTTATATAGCTTTACTGATTTCCTGTCTGCTTCTTCTCTCAGTTATTGAAAGTAGGGCATTGAAATTTCCAACTATAATTGTGGGCTTATCTATTTCTTCTTGCAGTTCTATCAGGTCTTGCTTCATATATTTTGAAGCTTTTGTATCTGAAGTTATGAAATGCATAAATGCTTAGGATTACTATATTCTCTTGATAAATGGATCCTATTAGCATGATGAAATGAATGTTTTTGTTTGTGGCAGGCCCTGAACAATGTTTAACCATGAGCTAATTATTTTCTGCTATTGAGGCAAGAATTTTTTTTCTCATGTTTATTTCTGTTTTGCTGGGCTTCACTGTTCCAATCCACTTTTTATTTTCAGATTAAAAGAGAAAGAAAGGGAGAGAGGGAAAGATACCACAGCACTAAAAATTCCCACATCAGACTCAAATCCAGGTCACACACATAACAAAGTGGGCACCTTCCTTAAGTTATTTTAACTTATTTTCCAGGGTTAGCTATTTGTATTGATCTGTGGCTGTGAAACTGTGATATCCTGCAGAAGATTTTCTACCCTTCCAGCTTTCCCTTTCCCTCATCCTTCTAATACAATAGATCTTGCAATAATATTTTTCATTTGGTGCTCTTTCATTCTAACATTAATTAAAAACAAATCCTGGCCTGCGATGCACAAATGTTATCCAAGAATCCTATTTAATAATATGTCACAGCGTCCAAGAGACTATTGATGATATTGAGTGAGTACTTTCTGCATAGATTTTTTTGTCTTTAATGGGGGGATTAATTATTTACAGTCAATAGCAAGATTCAGTAGTAGGTACATGTGTAATATTTCTGTTTTCTGCGTAACATTAATCCCCCACCTAGGTCCCCCTCTGCCATCATGTACCAGGACCTGAACACCCCTCCCCCCAAACATACCCCAGAGTCCTTTGCTTTGGTACAATATGTCAAATCCAGTCCAAGTTCTGCTTTGTGTTTTCCCTTCTGATCTTATTTTTCAACTTCTTTCTATGATTGAGATCATCTTATATTCACCCTTCTCTTTCTACCTTATCTATCTCACTTAACATGATTCCTTCAAGCTCTATCCAAGATGAGGTGAAGAAGGTGAATTCACCATTTTAATAGCTGAGTTGTAGTCCACTGGGTATATATACCACAACTTACTCAGCCACTCATCTATTGTTGGACACCTGGGTTGCCTCTGGGTTTGAGCTATTACAAATTGTGCTATGAACATAGGTATACACAAATCTTTTTGGATGAGTGTGTTTAGTTCCTTAGGATATATCCCTAGGAGAGGAATTGCAGGGTCATATACTTCCTGTATATATTTAACATAACTATACAGGCATCTATCATTACCACAGATAATATTATGTAGTTAATAGGACTCACTTATGATTAGAGACAGAGAAATAAGATGAGGAGAAAGAGGGAGAGAAAGAAAGTGAGACATCTGTAGCCTACTCCACCACTAGTGAAGCTTCCCTGTGTAAGTGTGGACTGGAGCTTTGAACCTGTGACCTGGAGCATGGTAGGAAGGGCTGATTCCTTTCTTTCCATCTTAGGTAAAGAAAATAGGTATCTTTCTATTTTTATATTATACAGAGACAGAAAGGCAAAGAAATAGAGAGAGTGTGAAAGAGACCACAACACTGAAGCGTCCTACAATGCAGTGGGGGCCAAACTTGAACTTGGGTTGTATACATGGTGAAGCAACACTCTATCCAAGTGAGTTGTTCCACCATCCCAATATATTTTTTGTAATTTAAGGTTTGCTTTATTATTATCTAATGGCTTAGTCTTTTAACATGGGAGTTTTATAGTCTAAGACCATGTAAATTAGGCTGAGGGGTGTGGGGGTGGGGAACAAAACACCACTGAGGAGTCTGAGCTACATAGTTTGAATCTGGGTTGTTTGTTTGTTCATTGGTTTGGTTTTATCTACAGCGTGAAAAAGAGGTGTGATAGGGACTCTAGCTTTGATTTGCAGTTTCTGTGCTTCTGCAGATAACTTCATGTCCTTGTAGTCTACAGAAGAGGGAAAACATGGGAACTGGAATAGAGAAAGTTAAAAAGAATGAGTATGGGAGCCGGGAGGTGGCGCAGCGGGTTAAGCACACATGACATAAGGATCCCAGTTTGAGCCCCTGGCTCCCCACTTGCAAAGGGGTCACTTCACAGGTGGTGAAGCAGGTCTGCAGGTGTCAAAAAAATGAGTTTAAAACCAGGTGCCAGATTCCAGTCTCAGCTGTGTTGCTAATTTTTTGAGTGACCTCATTTTTTCTGAAGCCCCAGCTACTTATCTGTGGTACAGACATGAAAGCAGGTGATGGAGAAGTCTCATCTACATTATTAATCAGGGATTAGTGGCCATGCAACACATGGGGCCTGAGGTGTTCCCCAGGTCCTGGCCCCTCAATTCAGCTGAAATCCAGGTTTTTTTGTTTGCTTGTTTGTTTTGTTTTTAATCTATAAGGGATCAGACTTGGTCACTTGGACTCATTAACAGATCTACTAATGGGAGCTTCAGGGAGCAAGTTTCAGACTGAAAAAGTGAGGGACTGAAGAAATAGAAAGCCTCTCTAGGCAAGGAGCATGTGTCTTTGGAGTATGTGAGCAGAGCCTGGACCAGCCTTGGGCAAAGCCCTGCTTTCTGCCATTGCACTTATCACACTGTACTCACTCGATAACTTCCTTCACTGGCTCCCTGAATGGACAATAAGACACCTTGAGTGTCCAACCCAAAGGTTCTTAGCCCAGGAAACCTTCCTACAGGTCACATTTGACCATGATTAGAGGCATTTGGGGATGTGGGAAGCACTACTAGTATACAATAGACAGAAGCCAGAGGTGCTGCTACACATCCTATTAAAAATAGCCACACACAACAAGGACATGGTCACTACAAGCTGATAACACTGATGAAAGCAACAGACCGTACAGCCCTATCTCCTTACCCTACACTCAGCACGGGGGGTCCAAATATGAGAAAGGCCATCATGTGCTAGAGAAGCAAATCACAATATTGGGCAGAGGGGCTACAGCTTGACTGTCTCTTAAGCTTTCCTGAGGTCACAGAGGGGAAAGTTGTTTCACATGGCTTAGAGAAAAGTCCCCCACCCCAAAGAATTGTGGGTAGACTCCTAGTGTGGCCAGGTTCTTGCTTCCTTGGGTTTGTGATTCATTCCTGCTAGGCAAGAGATGTTAGGACATCTTCAAATTCCTCTTTGTGACATCAGGTGACATAGTCACAGAGTTTTTGAGATTAGGATATACACATTGTTGGGGGTGGAGGTGGGGTCACCACAGAGGCCAAGGAGAGAAGAGAGTATTGTCTTGAGCAGCTGAGCCATGGAAGAGCACAGAAGCCTGGGGAGATAGGGTTCCAGCACTCACTGCTGAGGTCATCTTCCCAGAGGAGTCAGGTTGGTGTCATCTGGTACTCACTTACCTTTAGGTTCCTGATTACTAAACAGTTTGTTCTGCTTTATATCTTAACGCTTTTCAGCCATCAAGTTGCAGGTACTACCATGACACTAACCTGACTTCCCTGGGCAGACAACCTCAACAATGAGTCCTGGAACCCCACCTCCCCAGGGACCCGCCCCACTGGGGAAAGATAGGAACAGGCTGGGTATGAATCAACCTGTCAATGCTCATGTCCAGCAGAGAAGCAATTACAGAAGCCAGACCTTCCACCTTCTGCACCCCATAAAGATCTTAGGTAGATATTCCCAGAGAGATATAGACCAAGTTCTCCTTCTGGAATGTAAGGGCTGGTGGCATTCCCAGGGAGAGCCACTGAGTCTAACGTGACTTCCAGGGGCTATAAAATGATGAGGACTTGGAATGTTAGAATCATTGCCAGCCCACATATAGTTATGTCTGATCTTGAGACTGCCAATTCCTGGTATGCTAAGGCGCTGGAAAAGAAAGAAAAAAAGAAGGAAAGAAAGAAAGAAAGAAAGAAAGGAAGGAAGGAAGGAAGGAAGGAAGGAAGAAAGAAAGAAAGAAAGAAAGAAAGAAAGAAAGAAAGAAAGAAAGAAAGAAAGAAAGAATGTAAGAATGATGTGGCTTCTTGGATCATGGGTTCAAATCCTAGAGCCTAGGCTTGGTGGTTCTTCAAAGCTGGGTCATAAATTGGGTCTCACACTTCAAGTCATGGTTCTGAACTTCAGCTAAAACGGAAAGTCCCAGCGAGTGTGTGATACATAGTAGGCACCCAAGCCTTCCTGGCTTTGTTTGGCTCCCCTTCTGATGAGTCCTGGGGAGATGCATCTGGGCCAGAACTCAGACAAGCCAGCCTGGCCTCCATAGATTAGCCGCTCTGCTTCTGAAAACTTGCAAGGCAGGCAAACTTTTTTTTTTTTTTTTTCCCAGGCCAGCTCATCTCTCGGCTGCCACCATGAAAGCCAGTCTGCCTTCTTTCCCCCCACGGGCCGCCACCGCCACTGCCTCAAGGAAAAAAAAAAAAAAAAAAAAACACCTCATCTCCTCTGCCTGGTGAGGGACAAGCGCACAGTCGCCAAGAAAGGAGGGGGACGCACTAATGGGGGAAGCCTCGGCAGAGAGGAGAGACACAATGGATAAAAGAAGAAAGCGCATCCAAACACGAGTTCTTGTTCTGGAGAAGAAGGGCCAAGTCTGACTTTATAGCAACAGCTTTGAGAGCAGCAGCGGTGGGATTTCATGGCAGAGGTTCCGCGGGAAAATCAATAAGCGGGGCTGCTGTTTGGAGAGGCAGCAAGAAAGGCCACTAACGAGGCCAGATTGTAACAGTTCTGCGAGCAGCCACAATGCTCACCTTACACGGCGCGGCCGCGCGTTAGTAAATAATAAATCACAGCGGCCGGCGGGCGGCGGCGGCTGCGCTGGACAGAACGCAGCGCGTTTGACTGCAAAGCAGACTCGGGGCCATGAATTATTCACCGCCGCGCGGAGATAAAACACCGCGGCGGGAGGAGGTGCAGCCCTGCAAACAGGTGCCCGGCGCGGAAATCTGCCTTTTGATTACTAGCCTGGGCTGCGAATGGGCCCTGGCACTGATCCTGGCCCGCCGCAGCAGTTCAGGGGCCTGGGCGCTTGGGGCTCGCGAAAAGCTGGGATTAATCAGGGGGGCTCCAGCCGACGCCCCGCAAGAGCGATTTGCCAGACTCAGAGGCTGGGAGCAATTACAGGCAGGCCCTGCAGGGCTGGCAACAAGGGTCTGAGAGTGAGATGGCGTGTGTGTGTGTGTGTGTGTGTGTGTGTGTGTGTGTGTGTGTGTGTGTGTGTGTGTGTGTACATTCACGCATGCCCTGGGAGAAGGAATGGGCATGTGTGAGTACTTACACGATTGTGCACTTGCTTGTGCCTGTGTGTGCAAGTACACATGGTCCATTTATGCACCTGGGTGCATGTGCACTGTGGTGTGTATGCACATGAACTTATATGATGTGGGCATGTGTAACTATGGGTGATTGTGTGTGCAGGCAGTGTCTGTGTATGGCTGGCATGTGTGTGCCTGGTCATCCCTGCCTGTGTGGATATGTGCACAGGTGAAGCATTTGTCTGTGCACATATGACGCATGTGGGTATGAGTCAGTGCACGTTTATGTGGGAGCAACATGTCAGAACACACTTATGTGGGTGCATGTGTGTAGTGTGCATACACACATCTGCAAATACCTGGGTTACGTCCTTGTGTAGAGCAGACACAGATACGAATGGTGGGTGTGCATTGCTATGTCTTCACACCTGCTTGTGTGGTGTGTCTGTGCATGCATGTGTGTGCATAGGCAGTGTGTGGCAGACACAAGATCTCACAAATGTAATACATATGTGTATGATCGTGCATGTGTGTGTGTACCCAGTGCATTTGTGTTGTGCAAGGTGTAAGTGTGTATTCACATGTGCTTGCTAAGAAAATTTCTTTTTCTTTTCCTTCTTTCTCTTGCCCCCACCCACCTGTTGTCTTTGACCTAACCTCTCCAGGCTCATTTTTCCAGCTAGAAAGAGCCTGGGACAGAGAAGGAGATGGTGGTGCTCATGGCAAAACAGATGCACTATCCAGGTGAGCTCCCTCGCTTACTGAAGTTTTACAGATCTGTGGTGGGCATACATATAATTCTCACATGGGTCTGTGTGTGCTGGTGGAGAGTTACACACCCATGCATAGGTGTGTGGCAGCATGTGTGCCAAAGTGTGCACAGATACCATGAGTCCTTTTGTGATGTGTTCTCACAGCCGCCTGCAGCTGTCAGTGCATAGCCATGCCCCATGAAATGATTCAGTATGCAGATGTGTGTCTACAGTGAGCAGATGAGCATGTGGAACTAAGTACTTGCTCATGGGTGCACACACCTTACTGCTGCTGTGCAAACAACATGTTTGTGCTACGTACATCTAAAAATAAGCGGTCATCTAAAAGTAAGTCCTGAGCTGGAAGGCTAGCACAATGGTTACAAAGGAGTTTATTTCATGCCTGCGGCTCTGAGAATCCAGGTTCAGTCCCTTGCACCACCATAAGCCAGAACTGAGCAGTGCTCTGGTCTCTGTCTGTCTGTCTCTCATTAAAATGCTGCACATAAATCTTTAGGAAAAAAATAAAAGTACATCCTAAATGTCATCTTATCCACATTCACAAAGCACAGTACATCTCCCAATCACTGATTAATAACGTGTACTTGAGTGAAGGTTTCCTGGGGGGGTAAAGAGGGACTTTTCACCCTGGATTGCACTCCCAGAATTCTTTGAAACCCACTTTAAACACCCCAGTCTATTTCCAGAAAGTCTTGAGGGGCTGCCTCATCTTTTCCTCCCCATCTCCTTTTCTCCCTTATAAGCAAGACCCCCTCATCCATGTCTTTCTTGTTGTACCCCTACCTTCATCTAAACACTCCCTCCCAAGCTCACTAGACCCTTTGAAAAACTGCTTACATCCCCCACCCCACCCCCCACCCCTGTCTTTCCTCAACCTGTGTCCTGACTCATCCCATGAACACAACTAAGTCTTCTCTTTAAGATCCTCAAGAGAGAATGAAAGTGTCTCCTGGAGATGGGGAGGCTCCAGGCATAGGCCTGGAACTGAGTGACCGCACCTCCCACCCTCTCCCCCAGCACTAGCCAGCATATGTGAGGTGGCCTGTGTTTGATCCTCAGTGCCACCATGTATTAGTTTCAGGGAAAGGGGTTGGGGGGAGGGAGAAAACTGGGAGCAGGGGAGTAATGATTTGAGGATCAGACTCATTGCCAAATTTTATTCTTTGGGGACAATGTTTAATAGCATTTAGATGCTTGCCACTAGTTTCTTTACTTAACAAAGTTAGTCTTGGGCACTAAGTGGTTAAAAACACATAGCACTAAGCACAAGGACCCACACAAGGATCTGGGTCTGCGTCCCCAGCTGCTCACCTGTAGGAGGGATGCTTCACAAGCAGTGAAGACGATCCGCAGGTGTCTGTCTTTCTCTCTCCCTCTCTATCCATTTTCCCTCAATTTCTCTTAGTCCTATTAAATAAAAAAAAAGCAGTGGATTCATAGTGCCAGCACTGAGCCCAGCAATAACCCTGGAGGCAAAAAAGAAGAGAGAGAAAGAGAGTGAGAGAGGGAGAGATGGAGAGAGAGAAAGTTAGTTGGTCTCTTCATTTATGCAGCAAGCATTAAAAGAGCTCCCACTCTTTTTTTTAATATTTATTTATTCCGTTTTGTTGCCCTTGTTGTTTTATTGTTGTAGTTATTATTGTTGTTGTTATTGATATCGTCGTTGTTGGATGGGACAGAGAGAAATGGAGAGAGGAGGGAAAGACGGGGGGGAGAGAAAGATAGACACCTGCAGACCTGCTTCACCGCCTGTGAAGCAACTCCCCTGCAGGTGGGGAGCCGGGGGCTCAAATCAGGATCCTTATGCCAGTCCTTGCACTTTGCGCCACTTGTACTTACCCCGCTGCGCTACCACCCGACTCCCTAAAAAGAGCTCCCATTCTTGAGTCCCAGCACAGTGCTGGGCCCTGGGAAATACTAAAATCTGTATTATGGAGATGTTCAGGCTTGATGAGCTCAGGAGACCAGGACAGATAAGGCCTGAAACACATGCCTCCAGGGCCCACCGTAGGATATGGCTGGTGCCCAAAGACAAGGAAAGTGTCCTTAATCTCAGGGTAGAATGAGATGCCTCAAGGCTGGAGAACCTTCCTAGGGGAGAGTATTTGGCCATTAGGAGCCCCAAATTGTCCAGGGCTGAACTTGAACTCCTAGTAGAGAAGCAGAGAAAACAAAAGCCTAGTTTCAATCTGGGTAAGTGAAGAAAGCACTCCAGGTACTTGAACAGAGAGAATTTTAATAGCAAGAAATACTGGTCATATATTAGAAAACTGAAAAAGTAAAAAAGAAATATTCTGAGTTCCCATGGAGTTTGCAGTGGCAGGAAGTGAAGACCAATGCTAGAGTTAGGGGGAAAAAAAAGAGAGAGAGAAGAATGAGACTTTTAATATCTCAAAATTCTGAGGTAGAGCCCTTTGGGCCTGGGGCTCAACCCTCTGAGGAGGGCCCACAGGTGTCCTGTGCAGGTGCCTCTGGGCTTGGAGAACAGGCTCTGTAGGTCAAGGACCCAGTGCTCTGGGATGATAACAAAATAACTGTTTCTGCTTAGCACTGTTTTATTTGTACCAACAAAATCATGTCCACCTTCTCCTTCAGATGAGGAGGCGTTCTCAACTGACGTTGCTTTCATCAAGAAATGGTGTGTGTGTGTGTGTGTGTGTGTGTGTGTGTGTGTGTGTGTGTGTGTTTGGGTGGGAGGGGTCCTCTGAGTAGAAGGCTTAGAAAGGGTCTGTTCACCCAGAATAGAGAGTTAGTGTCCCTGCCCTCAGCTTTTTGGAGCCAGTTTATTGGAACCCTAGAGGCTCCAGTGCTCAGGATCCCAAGAAAAACTCATGCAGGTTTGGTCAAATCATGCCCCCAGTGTGACCCTTGACTTCATCTTCTGTCAAAGGGACGATCTGATCTATGGCCATACCACCCTGAACATGCCCGATCTCGTCTGATCTTGGAAAGGGACGATCTGCTTGTAGTGAGAGCTGACAGTTTGTGGGTAGCAGGCTGGTGTGGTCCGAGGCTGGACAGGCTGTGGAAATGTGGAAAATTCATGGCTCCTACAGTGTGGTCTAGACCAGGCCTGGTGAGGCTGGGAGGCTTAACCAGGAGGCAGACACCCTCAGGGGCCTGTCAGTGGCACTTCTAGTTAGGTGCACAACTTACAACACACAAGGACCCAGATTCAAGCTCTCAGTCCCCACCTGCAGGAGGAAGCTTCACAAGCAGTGAAACAGTGCTGCAGGTATCTTTTTCTCCCCCTCTACCTCTCCCTTACCTTTCAATGTCTACCTCTTGCCAAAACAAACGCACAGATAATAGCTACTATTTTGTGGGAACTATTCCAAGGCCTTCACATACACTGACTTATTTAAAAAGCACCTTTCAGTGACAATATGGTGAAGAATGGAACTGGACTTTTAGTGTTGGTGAACTTAATGTGATAATACATATGTTAACTTCTTGTTATTGCTGCTACTGCTGCTGCTTGCTGTTGCCTGGACTTCACTGCTCTAGGCTGACTTTTTCAGATAAAAAGAGAGAGAGAGAGGGAGTCAGGCTGTAGGGAAGCAGGTTAAGCGCAGATGGCACAAAGCTTGTAAGGACCGGTTCCTTAAGGATCTTGGTTCGAGCCCCCAGCTCCCCACCTTCAGGGGAGTCACTTCACAAGCGGTGAAGCAGGTCTGCAGGTGTCTCTCTTTTCCTCTGTCTTCCCCTCCTCTCTCCATTTCTCTCTGTCCTATCCAACAATGATGACATCAATAACAACTATGATAACTACAACAACAATAAAAAAAACAAAGGCAACAAAAGGGAAAATAAATAAATATTTTAAAAAGGAGAGAGAGAAGGAATAAAGACACTACAGAATGAAGCTTGCTCCAGTTTAGTGAGGACTGAGCTCAAACTTCGGTGGCAGGTGTGGCAAAGCAGGTGCTCTAATCAAGCACATTATTTCGTTGGACCCTACATGCTGAAACTGATGTATTATTATGATGCACTCCTCCCCCAACTAAAATAAAACAACCACTAAAATAAAAAAGAGTGATGAAAGACCCCCTGCAGCAGGAAGTATCTGTAGTAGTTCTATTTTGGAGATGAGAGATCGGAAGCTCCAGAGGTGTTCATCACTGCTCAAAGTCACAGTTACTGGGATATGAACCTAAGCAGGTGCTGTCATTGAACACTATGTCCCTCCAGTGAAAGAATATGTCCAAAGTTCCACAGTGCTCGGGTGCTGTGGTGAAGACTTCATAATTACAGCTATTATTATATGTGTGGGATTATCACAGGCCCTGAGTGGCTTGAGTTCTCTCTAGAAGTCTCCATGCCAGCTGCTGCTATGGGTTCATGGCCACACCTAGCCTCCCACTCTTCCCAGCTCCCACCCCTGGCTCCCCCAGAAACTCCAGACACAGAGGTCTCCAGCACACAGGTCTTCAGTTGACACACACTTAATTACTTCACTCTCTTGCTGAGATCTGGCACAGGCATTATCAGTCTCTCTCTGTTTCAGACTGTGATGGGCTCCCCATAAGCGGCTTTGGAGGACGATGGTAGGCAGAAACACATTTCAACGCAGAAACACATTTCTTCCTTCCTGCTCCCCTTCTGCTTGCAGATAAGGCAGTGAGTGACCAAGTGGGCTTGTTTTTGGAAGGAAGCTTCCAGGCTGTGCTGTGGTGCATAGAAATGATTCATTTCCCACCAGGGGTGTTGGGGTTGCCAGGGAAATATCCTAATCCCCTGGCCATGCAGCTTCTAAGTGCTACCCCTGATGTAGTGAACTATGACTGAGTGGCAGAGCCAGGCTGGAGAGCAACACAGTAGGACCCTGGATGGGTGCAAAGCAGCCCAGAAGGTATACTGTGTGGGCCTGGCACCCAGAACTGTCCCCAGACACACTGCACTTCAGACAGGTGGGTTTTCTTGTATGTTGAGGTGCTCTGAAAAGCTCCCTAATTTTAAAAAAAATATTTATTTATTCATTTAATAGAGACAGAGGAAAATCAAGGGGGAAGATTGAGAGGAAGAGAGAAAAAGAGACACCTGCAGCACAGCTTCACTACTTGTGAAGTTTCCACCCTGTAGGTGGGGGTTGAGGATTTGAACCTGGCACCTTGTGCTTGATAATGTGTGCCCTCAACCAGATATGCCACCAGCCAGCCCCAACTCTCACATTTTGAAGAGAGACATTTTCCTACAAGAACGGTCAGTCAGAGATAATGTTAGTTAGTGACCAGACTTTCAGTCTGGATTCTGCCACTAATATACAGTGTGACTTCCAACAAGTGGGCAGATTTCTTAGGACCTTAGTCTCCCAGTCTGTTAAAGGATGATAAACAACATCTCTCATGGCACTCAGACAAGGATGAAATCTCTTATTCCAGATAAAGTGTTTAGAACAGCCTTGAGTACAAAATAACTGCTCAATACTGATAAGTTGTTATTGGAACTTGATGGCTTGTCCACACGCACCTCTGTGTGTTATATAACCATAAATCATAAAGTATGATGAAGGGGTACAACTTCGCTTTCAAAAATATATTTTATTTATTTTAATTGGTGAGAGAGAGATACAGAGAGAAGGTTATTCAGAGAGAAAGAGAGTGAGAGCGAGAGTGAGAGAGAGAAAGAGAGAGACCAGAGCACTGCTTAGCTCTTGTTTATAGTGATGCTGGGGATTAAACCTGGAACATTGGAGCTCAGGTGTGAAAGTCTTTCTGAATAACTATTATGCTGTCTCCCAGTCCATTAGTTTATATCTCCTTCAGTGCAGTGAGTCAAAGGATATTCAGTGGGTCTGGACAATGGTTGCCAGATATCCATAAACAGAGGTCTAGGAGAACCAGTGATAGTTCACTCAATGGAACACACACTTTGCCATGTGGGAGGATCTGGGTTCAAGACCCTATCCGCCACAGGGGAGGTAATTCACATGTAGTATAGCAGTGTGATGTTACTCTCCTGTCTGTCTGTCTGTCTGTCTGTCTATCTATCTATCTACCAACTATATCTATCACCCTGTATCTGGAAAAAAGAAAGGAGTGCTTTGGGAGTGATGTTATTTTGCAGGCAGGCACAAAGCCCCAGCAAAATTCTGGCAGGAAAAAAAAGGGGGGGGGGGGTTGGGAAGTCCTGGCATGAAACTTTTGGAGTAAAGGCTTACTGTTGTATGAGATTTTTTTTATTGTTTCTTTATTGGAGGATTAATAGTTTACAGTTGACAGTAAAATAAGTAACATGTCCCAGTTTTCCTATGTGAGATACTTAACCAAAGCTGCCCAGAGCTTTGTACAGGGAAGGGGGGTCTAAAGTCTTGTATGAACCCCAAGGGAAGATGTAATGTGATTGATTCATAATATCTGCCCTGGACATGAGACAGGCAAGAAAGGACCTGCAGTTTGACTTCTAAGGGGGGACCTAGAGAAGAGGAATGCAGAGAGAGGTTTGAAAAGTCTGTCAGGACTCTGGAAGGCTGAAGTGTGGCTAGGGCACCTGATACACATGCCATGAGTGCTGTGCTGTGTCACCACACCCTGTGTAGCCAGAGGGCTGACAGCTACTCTTCACCCTCCCTGACACTCTTCTCCCTTTACCCTCTCTCCCCTGACACCCTTCTCTATCCCCATATTCCTCCCTACCTACTTCTGTTCTCTTTCCTCTCTGCCCTCCCTCCTCTCTTGGTCCTCTTACTATCCTCCACTTACTATCCTCCTATCCCTCACTCTCTTCCCTAACTCCTGCTCTTCTTCCTCCCTGCCCTCCCTCTCCACTTGAACCCCTCCTCTCTGCCACCCTTCTCCCTCATTCTCCTCTCTAATTCCTCTACTCACACCTCCCTTGGTCCCCTCTTCCTGGCCACCCTCCTACTCCTCACTCTCCTCCCTAACTCTTGTTCTCCCTCCTCCCTGCCCTTCCTCTCCACTTGACCCCCTCCTACCTGCCACCCTTCTCCCACTTATTCTCCTCCCTAACTCCTGTTCTCCCTCCTCCTTGCCCTCCCATCTCTCTGTTCTCCTTCCTCTTTGCCTTTACTCCTGGACCCTTCCTTCCCTTTACTTCAATTTCCCTCCTTCCCTTAGTATTTTCCTTTCATCCCTTCCTTCCTGTATCTCTTCTGCAAACATCTTCTGTGCATGCCACATGTGCCTGATTCCATGCTAGCACCAGGGAGTAAACAGACAAACACAGGCTGGCCTCTGCATTCAGCCACACAGTCTGGAGAGCTGGCAGCCACACCCCTGCTCTCTGGAGTAGGAGGAAGACAACCCTGAGCAGCCAGTAAATGGTTTCAAGTGCTTCCTTTTCGGACACTTTCATATTTTAAAAGCAGGGCCCTGGGGTTGAGCTGGGACTGGCAATTAGAGATTGAAGCTCTGGATCTGAGAGGTGGGGGTGCAAAGGATTCAGGCACCCTGGGGGAAAAAAAAAGAAAAGAAAAAGTAAACTTATTAGGTGGAGAAGGATCTGACAAGGTATGAAATTTACAAAAGCTTCATCCACAAGCACACTAATGACAGGCCACATTCTTGATCTTTAATTCAGAAATGGAAGTTAATGTGAGTGCCCTTCCCAGGAGTGGGAGGGAAGAGTGCACCCTAATAATTGACTTCAGCTGAATTTTAGATGGGAAATTAATTTGCTGAAAGAGAAACAAGCCCTCACTCCAGTAGAGAAGTCACCAGGAATAAGTCTAGCTTTATTGGGACAGTTCCCCATCTTCAGAAAGTTTTATCTGCCAGATAGACCCTAGAATGAAACATCACTATAGTTTAGGGTTCTTGGAATCTGCCAATTTTCTATTATCGTGTGACAAATTTTGTATCTTGAAACAACACAAATTGGATATCAGGCGATAGTGCACTTAGTTGCACACGTTACCTTGCACAAGGACCTGGGTTCAAGACCCCAGTCCCTACCTGCAGAGGGAAACCTTCACAAGTGGTGAAGTAATGCTACTGGTGTCCCTCTCCCCCTCAGTTTCCCTTTCTCCTCTCAATTTCTCCCTATCCTACCAAATTAAAACAAAAGTTAACTGAAAACAAAGAAGAAATAACAGAAGCTAGGCAGTGATGCACCCAGCAGAGCATGCCTATTACAGTGTACAAGGACCTGGGTTCAAGCTGCCAGTCCCCATCTGCCAAGGGAAACTTCACAAGCAGTGAAGCAGTCCTATAGGTGTGTCTTTCTCTTTCCCCCATCTCCCATTTCCCTGTTAATTTCTCTGTCTCTATCCAAAATAAATAAGAGTAAAAAGATAAAAAATTGACAAAGTGTTGGTATGCTTCTAGTTCTGCTTCTGGGATCCTTTCTGTTTCATTACTTGAGGTTGTGGTCTATTTACATGGTCATTCTGTTACATTGGTTTGGTCTCACTCCCCCTGCCTCCGGGAGATTTTGGTTTAGTCCTTGCCTTTTCTTCTTGCTTCTTGCTTCTCCCCGCCCCCTATCCTAGTACTTCCTTGGTTCCTGACTCTTCCGCAGGTAAGTAGTTGGAGAGTTCTTAGTGCGGCCGCTACGGAGAAGCATGTAGGAGAGATCTGTGTGGTGGTTAGTTTGGGTTAGTTTATGAATCGTTGTTCGTGAATAAAGAAATATAGCTTCACTGCCCACCCGTGTGTCCTCGAGTCTCTGTTCACCGCTGCGAAGCTAGCCCGGCCAGCTGGAGCCCCCGAACATTAACAACAGATAGAGAAGGACAAGATTGTGATTAGAGATAGATTAGATTGCGCTGGTTCCACGTCAATAAAGAAATACTGCTCCCCAGCTCAGCCATGAGTCCCTGGTCATCTGTCTCCCGCCCGTGAAGCTAGCCTGGCATAATGGCGCCCTTAACTGGGACTGACAACAAAGTGCCAGGTTCAAGCCCCTGCACCACCACAAACCAAAGTTGAGCAGTGTTCTGGTAAAAATAAAAGTAATAATAGAAATAAGAAAAAGAAGGAGAAGGAAGGAAGGAAGGAAGGAAGGAAGGAAGGAAGGAAGGAAGGAGAGAAGGAGGCAAGTGAGCATAAACTGATCATCTCACAATGTGAGTTAGAAGTCTGGGCATGAAGTTTAGTTCAAGTGCCATAGCTGCTATCAGTAGGTCCATCAGGCCTGGCCTTATTGGATTCTTTGGGTCCCCACAGCACTGTTTCACCATTCATGAAGCTTCCCCTCTGGATATAGGAACTGAGGGCTGGAACCAGGGTCCTTGTGCACTATAATACATGCACTGAACTATAATACATGCATGACCACCTGGCCCTGAAAAAGACTCTCATGCTTGAGGCTCTAAGGTCCCAGGTTCAATCCCCAGCATCATCACAGTCAAGAGTTAAACAGAGCTCTGATCCCTCTTTTTGTCTTTCTCTCTGTATCTCTTTCTTTCATTAAGATAAAATAAAACATTTTTAAAAGAGTTTCTTTTTGAAAAGAATAGGAGCAAGCAAAGTGGTTTCTAAAACTTGTGAGTACCATGGTGGTACTTTGGGAGATGGGAGGGTAGAGACAGAGAACTTAGGTGGCAAGTGTGTTGGGGAACTATATACTATAATCTTACAATCTTACAACCCGCTGTTAATTACAAATAAAAAACTTTTTTTTTCTTAAAATGTGGACTTATTTACTCATTGGATAGAGACAGAGAAATCAAAAATGAAAGGGAGAGAAGCAGAAAGACGCTTCTCAGTGTCATTTCTTTTCTCTAAATATAAGGTGAGAGATAAAAGAGGGTGAGAGAGTAAGAGAAGGGGAAGGACTACAGCACTGCTCCACTGTTCCTGAAGCACCCCCCACACACTCCTACCCACCTCACCCCCTTCCCCCACCATGGCCATGCAGGCACTTCCTTCCATGCAGTGTGACCAAGGGTTGATTCAAACCTGGGTCCTTGAGAATGTGTGCTCTATTGGGTGACCCACCTCTCAGTTCCTGGACCTTCCTTTTTAACGCTATCTAGGACATGAAGCCTGGCTGGGGAGTTATGAGCTAGTATGGAACCCAGACATTGAAGCAGGGAAGATTTCAGTTGCCCCAGCAGGGGGGTGGCATGTGCCTTTGGGAAGTGCATGGAGTGCTCCAGCCCCCAACTTGGAGAGTCTCTGCTGTTAAAAGTGTGTAAAAAGAACAGGCTTGGAGGCGGGGCAGGGGTGGGGGGAGGGCACGAATGCAGAGGAACATGGGAGAGCCGACCCAAGACAGACCAGCTGTCCAGTCAAAGGGAGAACATCCCATCATCACTCATAGAAACAATGGAATGAAGTCTGTCTTTTTAGATCAGGATCATCTGCTTGGATTGTTAGCAAAGTTCTGTGATGCTTGGGATAGAGCCTTCACCTTACAGATGGGGCAATTAAATTCCATAATATTTCAAAGACTTGACTTGATTCAATCACAGAAGACTAGAACCCAGCCCATCAAATACTTTCACTTCCACCAGGCTGTTTAATCTTTCAGGCCTCTCTCTCTCTCTCTCTCTCCCCTCACACACACATATGAGAACAAAGAGACCCTCACCCTGTGCAACCTGCCTTGTTCTCTATCTGCCTTTCTCTTGTCCTCTGTCTGTCTGTCTGTCTTGCTTACTGTGTGTGTGTGTCATGCAAGTATGGCATGTCTTCTTCAAACTCTCCTCTGAGACTTCCAAAAATGCCTCATCCACTTACTGGGGTGTCGGTTTTCAGTGAGACATGCTGGAGGGGGCCTTCACTTGCAGCCTCAGAGGAGTTGATTACCCATTTTGGTGTGCAGAGAATGCCCAGCAGAAACTAAGACATACCCAAAGGACTGAGTGACTTTATATTATTGTCTGGTTGTTGAAGCAAAGAAGAACAGCAGGGAGGAGGGAGAAGTAGTGAGAATCAGAGAAGAATTGTCCAAGCCAGCATACCCAAGTGGGGGCACCTTCTTCTCCCCATCTATTTTCCCAGGCACAGGGCTCTGAGATCCACACTAATATCCGTGTGTGCGTTGTAATGTATGTGCTTAACCAGGTGTGCCACCACCTGGCCCCACACTACTATCTAAGCACCCAACAATCCTGGGGGAGGGGACAGGACTGTGCCCATTGTGCAGAAAAGGTAACTTGATCAAAAAATATTGAAAGATGTCACCTTGTTAACCAGAAATCCTGGAGTCAGGAAATAAATGGAGGGCTTGGGTGCTGGGAGTCAGAGCTGGAACTTCCGTAGGGACCCTGCAAGGCTCACATCTCATGGTTATGTTGAGCTGAGTCCATCAGAAGAGTCAGTGCCTGGCCCTTCCTGGTTATTTAATTCCTTCACTTACTGAGTCCCACCCAGGCCCCACAGAACCCATCTCCTCATCATCTAGAACATTCCTAGGAGCTTGGCATAGCAGATGTAATTGCGGGTGGGGGCAAATGAGCTTTTTCACCAATGGTCCCTGCCAGTGGAAAACACACATTTCCCTTCTCCTGGCATTTTCAGCCCCTGGAAGCCAAACACGTGGCTGGAGTCCCCTGGCCGACTCCCCACCTGATCTGTACCTGGGCCGCTGATGGATTTACAAGCCCAGGCTCGGCCCGGGTTTTCTGTGCCTTCCCGTGTGCTGCTCGGCATGGATGTCTTAATACGCCAGCTGAGACTTCTTAAATCCACATTGAAACAACTGTTGGGTTTTTATACCGTTGTAAAACTCTTTGTAGGGTATTCATAGAAAATGTTTTATTAATTGCCATATGTTTATTGATTTCTCTTTCATGTCGGTTCTTTTGTTCTTTCTTTGTAGTGGCAAAAGATCTCTCTGCATCATCATTTGCAAGTTATCTAAAATGTCAAAGGTGTTCTTTTGAAGTTTATTACAGATCACATGCCATACGGCCCCGGACGCTGGGTATTTACAGCAAAGGGGGGAGATGGGGGGAGTTCCCGCATGAACTTTCAAAGCTCACCAGAGAATTGAGATCAGATTGGTTTAAAACAAGACACACGCACACTACCTCAATTTATCATTTTCTTACAGGTTTTTTTATTTCTCCCTATTTGAAGGAGTGGGGGAGGGGTGGGGATGGCAAAGACCTTTCAGCAAAGAGAAATGAACTGCTGTGCAGATCTATTTACGCTCCCTCCCCATCTTGTAATCTCATTGTGGTCCAAGATAGGAAAATGCTCCTCAACCTTCACTCCCACTAGACAATCTCAGCAGGAGGTCCCTCACCTGCCCCCCACCCCCACAAGAAAGGTGCTAGTCATGCCCTCCCTTTCTGAGCAGACACCAACTTTTGTCTCCTAGATTCAACAGAGGCTGAGGTAGGGTGGACAGCTCTGGGAAGCATATCCTCTTCTGCCCTCTCAGGTCCTAAAAGCTCAGCTCTGCCTCCCCACCTCCAAGTCCCCAGGGGCTTAGGGGATAAGGACTATAAGAAGGACAGTGGGAGAAAAAGTTAGTAGTGCAATTCCCCAAATTTTAAGTGAGCTATTGATATTTAAGTCAGGAGAGCATTTTCTTTTGAAAACCCCATAGCCCCCCCCCCAAAAAAAAAAGCCTAACTGGGAGAAACACACCCTTTGATCTTGATGGGGTCCAAATGAAATCCACACACTTATCATAGAGGCATGAAGGACTTTTTTTCTACTCTCGGTCCCCTTCCTAGGGGAGGCTGGGTCTAGCAATCCTGAATGTAGCCTGTGGTTGGGTTCCCTGGAGCAACTTGCTGTGTCTGTAGAAGCCTTGCTGTCCATATCTGTGAAATGGACAGACTGAGCTCTGGCTGACCTTGGGCTTTAAGAATGTATGTAGGTTCACTGAGGCCTAAGGAAAGAACATGTTGGCTGGAGTCCTTGCCTTCTCCCCAGTGAGCCCTGGCTCACTGCCTGAGTTCTCCCAGGAGGCCAATCCTCACCGCTTGGCTGCAAATTTGAAACTGCATGCTGAGAGATGGGGAGAGAGGTTCAGGGTGAGGACTCCATGCACTGTTTCCAATCCCAACCAGCTGCCAGCTGTGTACACCATCCCCCACCCCCCTGAGCTGGGCAACAGGTCCTGTAGCTGGGGTCTGGCCAGAGGAAGTAGAAAGGGGCCAGTGTCTGGGCCCTAGGCTGGCTCTGTGGGAGAGGAGAGACATTGATGGAGATAGGGAGTCTGGGGAGGCCAAGGCCAGAGGCTCTCCCAAGGACAGATGAGGGCACGTTCCATCATGGTGTCAGAGCCTCAGCCCTCTGCATATTGGCAGGGCCCTGAGCACTGTCCCACACCCCAATAATGGTAGGTTCAAGTTCCAGTTCTGCTAGTACCGTGCTCCACACCGCAGCATGATAAAGTCACATCCTCTGTGAGAGCCTTGGTTTCCCCATGTATAACAATGGAAACATGGCTAAGACAAGGATGAGGCATCAGAGTTAAACCAATGTACAAAGTTTAAAGAGACACTCTCAGGTTTGTCCAACAATAGGGCTGGCATCAGAGAATCATCATTGCCTTTATTTATTTATTTATTTACTTACTTACTTATTTGTTTTTACCACCAGGGTTATCACTGGGGTTATCAATGCCTGCACTATGATTCCATCACTCTGTGTGGTCATTTTTCCTCCATTTTATTTATTTATTTATTTATTTATTTATTTATTGAATGACAGAGAGAGAAAAGGGAAGAAGAAAAAGAGGAGGGGCAGAGATACCTGAAGAGATACTGCATGGCATTTTCCTCCTGTACATGGAGAATTGGGGTTTGAACCCGTATTCTTGCCTATAGAGTGCTCTCTACTGGGTTCATTGCCGCCCTGTCCAACCTCCTTTAATTGCACTGCACCCTAGTCTTGGCCTTAAATGGAAACATTAACTTGATTAGGCCTCTGAGTTTTGTCTAGCTACTGGCTGCCTAAGAGAGAGAAGGGCTGAGAGGTGGGGTGGGGGGCTGGTTGCTTGAGAAAGGAGTAGGGAGACTTTGGAATGGGATGCTGACTCAACCACTTTCCAGTTGTGTAAGCTGGCCAAGTTACTTAACCTCTCTGAGCCTCATTTTCTTCTATCCTTGGAAAAGGGCTTTCATTATTTTCTGCTTTGCAGCTTTGCCATGTGGTGTGAAGAGGCTAATAGAAGTAAAATGCCCAAGGCATAAGACAGTACAGGCTGCTTAGTGAAGAGTAGTTAAATGTCAGCTGTTATTATTAATGCCTGCTTCCTCCTCTGTCAAGCCACTGGGGGCCTCCAGCCCTACCTCCGCCCCCCCTTCTCTTTATGTTACAGAAGGGTTTCTACTCCTGCCCCTCTGGGAATCCCTGATACCCTCTGCCCAACTTGCTCCTTTCTGGGGCCTTGAAAATGGGGTGTAAATGATTTGGGAGAAGTTTCTAAGCTCCCTCCCAAATCTCAGGACAGAGGATCCTGTAAGGGAACTGGTCCCCAGCTCTCATCTAACTATGCCCCATCTCACCACTATCCTGCATGCAAATATCCCTGTCCAGCCTCCAAACCTAGAGTTGCCTAAAGATGCAGAACAAGAAAATTAAGTTGTGGCAGAGGTAGTTAGCATAATGGTTATGCTAAAAATGGTAAAAAGACTCTTGTGCTTGAGGCTCCAAAGTCCCAGGTTCACCACCCCCCTCCCCCACCATCACCATAAGCCAGAGCTAAGCAGTGCTCTGGTTAAAAAAAAAAAAAAAGGGAGGAGGGATTTAAGCTGCATTTACTCAGGATGAAGGAGAGAGCATAATGGTTATGCAAAAAAGCTCTCATGCCTAAGACTCCAATGTCACTGTTCCAGGTTCAGTCACCAGCACCACCATAAGTCAGAGCTGAGTGGTGCTCTAGTAAAAATGTGTCTATCTGGGGGTCAGGCGGTGGCACGGTGGGTTAAGTGCAAGTGGCGCAAAGCTCAAGGACCAGCATAAGAATCCCGGTTCGAGCCCCTGGCTCCCCACCTGCAGGGGAGTCGCTTCACAGGCGGTGAAGCAGGTCTGCAGGTGCCTATCTTTCTCTCCCCCTCTGTCTTCCCCTCCTCTCTCCATTTCTCTCTGTCCTATCCAACAATGAACAACATCAACAATGGCAATAATAGTAACCACAAGGAGTCTACAACAACAAGGGCAACAAAAGGGGGAAAAAATGGCCTCCAGGAGCGGTGGATTCATGGTGCAGGCACCGAGCCCAGCAATAACCCTGAAGGAAAAAAAAAGTGTGTAGTAGTAGTCGTAGTAGTAGTAGTGTGTAGTAGTAGTAGTAGTAGAAGTAGTAGTAGTGTGTTGTAGTAGTAGTAGTGTGTTGTAGTAATAGTAGTAGTGTGTAGTAGTAGTGTGTAGTAGTAGTAGTAGTAGTGTGTTGTAGTAGTAGTGTGTAGTAGTAGTGTGTAGTAGTAGCAGTAGTGTGTTGTAGTAGTAGCGTGTTGTAGTAGTAGTAGTGCATTGTAGTAGTAGTGTGTTGTAGTAGTAGTAGTAGCAGTGTGTTGTAGTAGTAGTAGTGTGTTGGAGTAGTAGTAGTGTGTAGTAGTAGTAGCAGTAATAGTAGTGTATTGTAGTAGTAGTATGTTGTAGTGTGTTGGAGTAGTAGTGTGTTGGAGTAATAGTAGTAGTGTGTTGTTGTAGTAGTAGTACTAGTGTGTTGTAGTAGTAGTGTGTTGTAATAGTAGTACTAGTGTGTTGTAGTGTGTAGTAGTAGTAGTGTGTAGTAGTAGTAGTGTGTGGCAGTAGTAGTGTGTTGTAGTAGTTATAGTAGTAGTAGTGTGTTGTAGTAGTAGTAGTTTGTAGTAG
>NC_080163.1:154425186-154427686 GCF_950295315.1 Erinaceus europaeus
GATATCCTGGGTCTTATAAAGAATTCACTTTCAGGGGTAAATATAGGTAGTTCAGAGAGATTTTATGACATACTGTACAGGCTCCTCTTCCAGAGACTTATTTAATTACTGGGCTGGGGAGGGCTGGGGGGTAGTGAGAGTGCTGATGGAAAGGGGGTGGACCTCAACATTTGTGTCTGCCCACCAGCGGCACTGCCAGCTCCCCCCCACATACACCATTCGTGCACCAGGTAGGGTGCTCATCCCTAAGTCTCCTTAAGAGGAGTCATCTGTGTGTGTTGGCCTCATCAGTCACTGCCCCCCACCCCCAACAAGGAAAGGCCAAGCCTAAGGCAGGTAGGAGGAAGCTGCTTCTTGCAGATTAGTCCATAGGATTTTGGCTATGGAACTGGGTGGGAGGTGTGGGGAGTCAGTGTTTGAGATAGTCAAGCTTTGAATGCATCTCTCCCAATGAGTTAGTATAGGCAAGGGGGAACTCCCTGAGAATCTCAGTTTTGTCATTTGGAAAATGGAGAGAGGGGAGCTCATGGATATGGAGGTTAGAGGTGAGCCTTTCAGAGGGCCAAGCCCAGAGGAAAGAGAAAGCCCAACTCACCGTGCACCTTTTGATGACCCCCAGGTTTAGTGGGTGATGTGTGGTGGACACCATCTCTTCTGAGGCTTACTCTCTGAGTCTCGAAGCTTCTCCCACATCCGATGGCCCTGCAGTACTGCAGAACTCAGGGGGACCTGAGTTCTGAGTAAGCAGAGGCCCCTGCTTGGGAGATAGAAAGAGCCAGTGGCTGAGATGCAAAGAGAGGCTGGAGAGGGAGCTCTGGCTGCAGGGGAGAGTGAATTAGAACAGTGCATCTCTAGTCAGATGCCAGAGAAAAGTCACTCAATGCAACACAGCCAGTGGCTGAGGGTCTAGATCTTCCCCCAGAGGACTCTGGAGTGCAAAGTGCATATCCTTTCTCTGAGCATGTAAAGACTATGCTCCTTTGTGCTCACAGGGCGCCTAATCTTGAGTGACACCCAGTCTATCAACTCATCCAGGATTTGTCTCACCCATGGAGAAGAGACATGTAAGCACCTAGGAGAATCCTGGATTTAATCCTGCATTTAGTAAGTGGGCAAGAAGAACAGCTCAAATTGTTCATATATTGTCTTGCCTCTACTTATTGGGCAGGTAAAATATCTCCCTTGGATAGTACACTACTTGGCCATGTACATGGCCCTGCATTCATCCCAGCCCACACCACATTGAAGGAGGGGACATAGGCTTGGTCCCATGCCTAATCAATAACTAAGCTGGAAATTATCAGATAGGGAGCGTGTTCACCTGTCACATGCAGAACAACTTGTAAGGTCACACATTTGATCCTGGGCACTGAATAGGCCAGTCTGATGCTCTAGTACTCTCTCTCTCTCATTCTCTCTCTCTCTCTCTCTCTCTCTCCTTATAAGTAGATAAAAAGAGGGTGCCAGGTGGCATACTTGGTTGAGAACACATGTTACAATGTGCAAGAACCTGGGTTAAAGCCCCCAGTCCCTATCTGCAGGAGGAAAGCATTGCAAGTGGTGAAGCAGTGCTGTGGTGTCTGTCTCTCACCCTCTCTATCCACCTCTTCCCTCTCAATTTCTCTTTTTTTTTAAATAAGTTTATTTATTTTCCCTTTTGTTGCACTTGCTTTTTATTATTGTAGTTATCGTTGTTGTTGTTGAATAGAACAGAGGGAAATGGAGAGAGGAGGGGAAGACAGGGGGAGAGAAAGATAGACATCTGCAGACCTGCTTCACTGCTTGTGAAGCGACTCAACTGCAGATGGGGAGCCGGGGGCTCAAACCGGCATCCTTATGCCGGTCCTTGCACTTTGCGCCACCTGCACTTAACCTGCTGCGCTACCACCCAACTCCCCCCCTCAATTTCTGACCATCTCTATCCAATAAAGATAGATAATAAAAAATTAAAAACAAATAAATAAAAAGATATTACTGCCATCAAACTCAAATGTTTTCTGCTATAGCATATTTATTTTAATTTTTTTCCATCTGCCATAAATGTGTACACACATACACAAACACACACACACACACACACAAACAAACACACACACACCTCTTTCACCTCTTTGGGTTTGCCACAGCACTTGGCACATAGAATCCACTGTCTTATATTGCTTGCTAGATTTCTTACCTCCTTCTTTCTTCCTCTCTCTCCTCTCTCTCTCTCTCCTCCTGTTTCTCAGCCTCTATCAAAAAAAAAGCACCAGGAATGATGGAGTGGTACAGGTCCTGAGTCCTGATGATAACCCTGGTGTCAAAAAAAGAAAAGAATAAAAGATACCCTGAGCACTCAGGCAAAAACCTAGCATGCCGTAGGAGCACATAGTTACTCACTGAATGAATGGGTCAATAGTGGCTATTTCAAACAAAGGAAAATGGCAACCTCCATCATGCAAATACACATACATACACACACAAGTGCACATACACTCAAACCACCCTTTCATACACACAC
>NC_080163.1:154432686-154457792 GCF_950295315.1 Erinaceus europaeus
AAGGGAGAAAGAAAGAAAGAGAGAAAGAGAGAAAGAAGTCCAGTCACAGCACTACTTGCCAGTGTTTGACAAGTCTCAGGGTGGCTTCTGCACTTGGCATTAGCCCCATCCATCACGTGCTTGTTTCTCTGATAGCATCAGAAGGAAAGTCTCTGGTGCTAGAATGTCTTGACATGTCTCTAACATTTCTAATGTTTCATTTTGACAAAGAGCACACCCAGCATTGAACTCAGGAACAACCACAGGTAGGTAGCTGCAATTTGAAACTGTCTTCTGTTTGCACTGAGCTCATTTTGCCCTTATCTGCTGTTTATGACCCAGCATCATCCCCTCCCCTCCCAAGCACCCACCCCTGCTTTTTCAGGTCATAATCACAAATCTCTTGCAAAAGAAAATTTAACTTGGAAGGTGAGTTGATTGAATGGAAGACACAGTCATAAGGAATGGCCAAAGTGGTGTGTGACTGTGGAGCAACAAGAGTGGTACTTTCTTACCTTTCCAGAGCTGGGTAACCTGATCCCCGCCCCCTCTCTGTGGGAGTCAGAGCAGTCCGGCAGAGGATGAATGAACCTCACCAGGAAAGGCTGTTGGGGTCCAAAGCTGCCCATCAACGTTGCAGGGTTGAGGGGCTCCATCTCTGCTCCCTGCTGGGTAGACTCCCTATCTAAACAGTCAGCCCAGCATCCAGCCCTTAGCTGGAATTTGAGAAATTCAATAACTAGGACTATTCCAAGAGTCCAAATGGATACAGGGTGCTGTAGTGATTGCCTGAAGTGAAATTTCAAATGTGGGAAGGAAAAAGAAAGACAGCAGGTCAAGGGAACCTAAGACACACATATGTATGTGCAGACACCAGACACATGTACATATAGATCACACATGTAGGTTCTTGTGAAATATATATATATACATACATATACATACACATACACATACATATACATATTCATATATATACATATGGAGGGGAATAAGCTTTTGCAGTTCAGGAGGTAGAGCAGTGGGTAAGACACTGGGCTCTCAAGCCTGAGGTCCTAACTTCGATCCCTGGCATTGTACAAGACAGAGTGATATTCTGGTTCTTTCTTTTTCTCCTGCTATCTTTCTCATTAAGAAGTGAATAAAATCTTTTTTTAAGATTTTTTTATTATGCATTATTATGAACTCAGGGCAAATAAAGTCTTACAAAAGATAGGGGGGGGGCAGGGAAGGAAAAGAGATCAGCCCTTATCCAAAGCCTATTTGTCTCTGGTCCAAGGAACTCATTCCACCTCCCAGAATGGACCTCAAAAGCTACTCCACACAGTGCCTGACAGAAAAGGTATTTGCTCCATTCTGGCCTAATTACAGAGGCCATTCTGGGCCTGGCTTGGTCAGCCCATCTGCCTTCTTGCGTGCCAGGGCATCTCTGGCCAAGCCATTTCCCGGTCACAGTGTCCATTAGGCCTCAATTACCTGGCAGGCCACGGCCTTTGAAGTGGCTGCAGAGGCCGCCGGGAGGCTATTTTTCTCTCACCTGTCACCACTTATTTTCCTGGGCTGTTGGCCTGTGGCCCGGCATTTTTAACTAATGGGGATTAAATAATCCAGCCGTAATACAAATGCCCACTCCTGGCCCCAGGGTCCACGTCGAAGTTATTAAGCCCTCAGCCTGAGCTGGCAGGAGCTTCCCCTGGAAGGGGTGAGTACAGTCCAGACTGCACATTTTGGATTTTTTTTTTATTGCCTCCTTGTTATAGCTATTATCCACAAACACAACCGCTAATGAGAGGGTTGAGGAATTTGGGAGAGGAAAGGTTTCATTTGGGCTGGAGAAGGAAGCCATCGTCTGCCCTAAAATAGCAATGCCATGTCTGAGGCCACTATCCCCCCCCCCCAACACCCCACATCCCACGGTGTGAGCACTAGACCCTGGGGCAGAAAGAGGTGAGGGAAAGACCAGAAAGAGGGGTTTTGGATGTGTGCACATCTCAGAATGGGTGGAAATATTTGCAGCACAGCAGAGAGGACTGATTTTGTGCTGCAGGGCGACCGTGTAATTTATCACTCACACTAGGACACTTCTGAGAGTGAAACAAAACACTACTTTATTTTTTTAGAAATTTATTTTTGTTTCTGTTTTGTTTTCCAGATCACTGTTCAGCTCTGGCTTTTAGTGATGGTAGGGCCTGAACCTGAGACTTCTGAGCTTCAGGTAGGAAAGTCTTTTTGCATAACCACTGTGCTATCTCCCCTGCCTCTAGAAACTTATTGTTTTGTTGTTGTTGTTGTTGTTGTTGTTGGATAGAGGCAGAGAGAAATCAAGGGGGAAGGGGGAGGGAGGGAGGGAGACAGAGAGAGTGAGAGAAACCTGCAGACCTGCTTTATTGCTGGGGAAGCTTCTCTTTGCAGGTGGGGATTGGGGGCTTGAACCCAGTTTCTGGAACATTATAGTATGTGCACTCAACCAGATGCACCACTGCCCAGACCCTATAAGAGAACACTTTTTTAAAAATTAATTTATTTGTTTCTTTACCAGGGGGATTAATGGTTTACATTGGATAGTAAAATACAGTAGTTGGTACATGTGTAACATTTCTCAGTTTTCCACGTAATGCTCTAACCCTTCACCTAGGTCCTCCTCTGCCATCATGTTCCAGGACCTGAGCACACCCCAGAATCCTTTACTTTGGTGCAATACACCAAATATGATTCAAGTTCTGCTTTGAAGGGAGCACTTTTATCCCAGACAACAGGCATAAAGCAGGACTGAGAGTTTGAAACAAGGGAGATACACAGGTCAAGTTCAAAATTTAAGGGTGGGAATTGGGCAGTAGCACAGCGGGCTAAGCACAAGGACCAGCTTAAGGATCCGGGTTCAAGCCCCCAGCTCCACACCTGCAGGAGATTCGCTTCACAGGTGGTGAAGCAGGTATTCCAGTGTCTATCTTTCTCTCCCCTTCTCTGTCTTCCCCTCCTCTCTCCAATTCTCTCTGTCCTAACAAAGACATCATCAACAACAATAATAACTACAACAACAATAAAAAAACAAGGGCAACAAAAGGAAAAATAAATATTAAAAGCCCACCAAATTTAAGGGTATGCCCCAAACTCAGCAATCAAGATAATATCAAAATGCTCACTATTCTTCCTAACACAAAGTTAATGCAAAATATCCCACAATGAACAGATTATCAAAAATTTAAGGAAAAGCAGAATCCGGCAGGGCCAGGCTTAGTGCCAGGCCAATGAGGCCAAATTTCTCAAATACAAAGTCAGCTCCTGCCTTTAAAATGTTGACATTTGGGGCTACCAAGTACTTTACCTGTGAGAGTACCTGCTTTGCCACACATAGGACCCAGGTTCAAATCCAGGGCCTACATACTGGCGGACATTTTGGTGCTATAGTGTCTTCCCTTCTCTTTCTGTCTCATTTTTTTCTTTCTCCTTTCCTTTTTTCTTTCCTTCCTTCCTTCTTTCCCTCCTTCCTTCCTTTCTTTCTCTTTATTTATTTTTGTGAGGGCTTTACTATTCTAGGCTGATTTTTTTTCAGACAGAGACAGAGATACAGGGAGAGATACCATAGCATCAAAGATTCCACGAGTGCAGTGGGGACCAGGTTTGAAATTGCCAGGTCACATGCATGGCAAAGAAAGAGCACTATCCAAGTGAGCTATTTTTGCTAACCCACTGTCTCTCTCCCTGTAGACAATGTCAATATACTGTTCATCATGGGATTTTTTTTTTATTATTGATTTAATAATGATCGACAGGACTGTAGAATAAGAGGGGTGCAATTCCACACAATTCTCACCACCAGAGCTCCATATTCCCTCCACTGGAAGCTTTCCTTTTCTTTATCTCTCTGGGAACATGGACCCAGGATCATTATGGGGTACAGAAAGTGAAAGATTTTAAGGAAAAGCAGAATCCAGCAGGGCCAGGCTTTTGTAGTTGCTTCTCCACTGGACATGGGCATTTACAGGTCAATCCATATTACCAGCCTGTATCTATCTTTCCGTAGTGGGATAAGGCTCAGGGCAGGTAGGGTTCCAGGACACATTGATGAGGTTGTCTGTCTAGGGAAGTCAGGTTGCCATCATGATAGCATCTGCCACTTAGTGGCTGAAAAGCATTAAGATATATAAAGCAGAACAAATTGTTTAATCATCAGAACCTAAAGGCAAGAATAGAGCAAATGAGATTTGGTGTCTCCATTTTGGAAAAGGCTAGTAGGTTTATTTTAGGTATATTCCAAGGGGCCCATGACTACTAATTTTTGCCTGAGCCTAACAGCAAACATGTGTGTATGCTAAAGGTATTGTCTGGGGAGATGGTATCAGAGTTGGGAATAGAACTAGAAATCTGGATCAGGGAGAGAGTAGCTCCCAAAAATGGGAAGAGTATATAGATACTGTTAACTGTAAATCCCATAGATTTGACCTAGGGCCCACATTCAGCTCAGAAGCCTGTGTAACCTCTGCATCCCTCTAGGTCTAAGTTCACATTCCCTGGTCATATCTAGGAACATTTTAGGCTTCACCCATCTTCCTCAAGTAGCTGAGATATTGACCCAGCTTGGGAATTTTTTTAACTTAATCTTGATGTTTAGAAATAGTGCATTAAAATGTTCTGTTTCCCTTGATTTCTATGTCCTCTTAGACTTCTGCACCCAGGGCTTATGCTTTACTTGCTTCACCCTTTTCAAATTCATCCAAACATGGTTTGGAAAATTAAAGTTTATCAACTCCAGTTCTTGGCTCCTCTATCTCCTAGTCCTGTGTGGTTTGACAGACAAATACCCTTGATTCCTGGTCTTTGCATCTCTCTCTCTCTCTCTCTCTCTCTCTCTCTCTCTCTCTCTCTCCCTCCCTCCCTCCCTTCCTCTCCCTCTCCCTCACCCTCTCCCTCTCTCTCTCTTCTTATTCCTCTCCCTCTCTGCACCTAAAACACACAGAGAGATAGATAGAGACATAGATAGATAGATAGAAGCTCTCTTTCTCTCTCTCTCTCTTTCTCCCTCTCCCTCTCCCTTTCCCTCTCCCTCTCTTCACCTAAAACACACAGAGAGAGATAGATAGAGACACAGATAGATAAAGGAGACATAGATATATATATGTTTTGTTTTGTTTTGTTTTGTTTTGTTGCCATCCAGTTTATCTCTGAAACTTGGTGCTTGAACGTCAACTTCTACACTGACCCCAGAAGTCAATTTTGTCCTTGTCTTTGATAGAAGGTGAGAGACAAAGACAGAGAGAAGGGCAGATACCTGTAGTACTGCTCCATTTGTGAAGCTTCCCCCTGCAGATGGAGACCTGAGGCTTGAACTCAGGTCCTTGTACATGTTCATGAGAGTGCTCTGCTAATTATGATCATACCTGGTGTTGGTATCATTGTGGCCGAGAAGCCCTCTATTATTGCCTCCACAAACTCTTAGCCCCGAGTTTGAGCTGATTTGGTAGTGCGTTTTGCTCCCATCATTCTTGATGTCAGCCCAGCCCAGCACATACCTCATAGAGTGTAAACCACCTATTCTTCTCCTCGCTCTCTCCCAGAAGACTGATTTCTCAGAAGTGGCCTGTGAATACTTAGGTCAGTATGCCGGCTTGTGGGCAAGTGTCCACCATGTACTAGGTGATCAAGGGATGTTTGTTAAGCAGCGAATGGATGAGTGGATGGGTGGATGAATGAATGGGGCACAGATGTGAAAAAGGCTGCAGTCTACTCAGCCTGATAAAAGTAAGCATGGAGTATTAGAGAAAGTGGAAAATGTTCAGATCCTACAAGGGTCACAGATGTGCTACAAATCAACCTGCTCCTATGTAGGATATATATATATATATCCAGAGACATGAACTAACCTATTCCAGCCCACACATCTGAGAAGTGATGGAAGCAGGTCTGTGAGGAGAGCCTGGCATGGATTGGGGTGAATAGTATAATGGTTATACAAACAGACTATCATGCCTGAGGTTCTAAAGTCCCAGGTTCAATCCCGTGCACTACTATAAACCAGAGCTGAGCAGTGCTCTGGTAAACAAAAAGAAGGAGGAGGAGGAGGAGGAGAAGGACAAGTGGAGCAAGATGGGTATTGGGGGAGGAGGAGGAGGAGCCTGGCAAGGTCTCTTTCCTTGGATGGATGGGGTTCAGGCCTTTCCTTTGTCATCCCTTCATTAGCAGGGGAAAGAGCCCAGCACTCTCCATTCTGTTCAACACAGTTAGGGAAAGGGCCATCAACTGGAGTTGGGAGTGCTGGCTTTAGCCTAGGGAAGTTAATTCTCATCAATGACCTCTGCTTCTTTTTTATTTTTAATTTTTTATTTATAAAAAGGAAACATTGACATAACCATAGGATAAGAGGGGTACAATTTCTCACAATTCCCACCACCAGACCTCCGTATCCCATCCCCTCCCCTGATAGCTTTTCTATTCTTTAACCCTCTGGGAGTATGGACCCAAGGTCATTGTGGGATGCAGAAGGTAGAAGGTCTGGCTTCTGTAATTGCTTTCCCGCTGAATATGGGCGTTGACAGGTCTATCCATACTACCAGCCTGCTTCTCTCTTTCCAATGACCTCTGTTTCTTGTGTGTCAAATGGCTACCACACTATCAGCCTGCCTAGGCTCCTAGAACTTCCCTAAGGTGCAGACAGAGATGTGAAGCGAGGATTCTAAGGAAAGTCAGAAATGTCTCTGCAAGTAGCAAAGACTGTTGAAAAGGTCAAAGCACAGGATTCAGTTCCCAGTGTTAGGAAATAACTAGTGTGGGTAAACCAAGTTCTGGATGCTATAGTCAGAGCTGGGAGTGGATGACCCAGGAGGTGGCACAGTGAATAAAATGTTGAATTGACAGACATAAGGTTATGAATTTGATCCTCAGAGTAGCATATATAGTAGTGGTGTTCTCTCTCTCTCTCTCCCTCTCCCTCCCCCTCTCCCTTTCCCTCTCTCTAATTTCTCATTGCTAAGTAAATAAATATTAAAACACATGTCAAATATTTCTTTTAAAATAGCTTGGACTTGTGAGAGTCATAAGAACCATAAAAGCCCAGAAGTTCCCTCATTTGCTATTTAAAAAATATAAAATAAAATAAATGAAGCAATGAGAGGTGGTCAACATAAAAAAAAAGATAGTATCTTTATTTCTATTTTTGCTGATAAGACAGAGAGAGAAATTGAGAGGGGAGGGATAGATAGAGAAAGATCAAGAAAGGGAGACATCTGCAGTATTGCTTCACCACTCATGAAACTTTTACCTTGCAGGTGAAGACCTGGGGCTTGAAGATGGTTACTTGTGTATAGTAATGCGTGTACTCAATTGGGTGTACCACTACCCATTCCTATATGGTACCTTATTATTATTTTTTCCCTTTTGTTGCCCTTGTTTTATTGTTGTTGTAGTTATTATTGTTGTTATTGTTGGATAGGACAAAGAGAAATGGAGAGGAGGGTAAGACATAGATGGAGAGAGAAATATAGACACCTGCAGACCTGCTTCACCTTGTGAAGTGACTCCCCTGCAGGTGGGGAGCCAGGGGCTCAAACCAGGATCCTTATGCTGGACCTTGAGCTTCTCACCACGTGCGCTTTACCCACTGCGCTACCACCCGACCCCCTAGATGGTACTTTTACTATTATTATTATTTTAATACTTATTTATTTATCCCCTTTTGTTGCCCTTGTTTTATTTTTGTAGTTATTATTGTTGTTATTGATGTTGTCATTGTTGTATAGGACAGAGAGAAATGGAGAGAGGAGGGGGAAGACAGAGAGGGAGAGAGAAAGATAGACACCTGCAGACCTTCTTCACCACCTGTGAAGTGACTCCCCCGCAGGTGGGGAGCCGGGGACTCAAACCAGTATCCTTATGCTGGTCCTTGCACTTTGTGCCACTTGCTCTTAACCTAGATGGTACTTTTTAAGAGGCAGCTTCATAAATTTGAAGTGACATATGTCAAAAAAAATTTTTTTTAGTTGTCACCAAGGCTTTACCACTATATGCCAAGATTTTCAGATTAAAAGAAACAGAGGGAGCTGGGCAGTAGCGCAGTGGGTTAAGCGCACATGGCGCAAAGCCAAGGACTGGTGTAAAGATCCCAGCTGGAGCTCCCTTTGCCCCACCTGCAAGGGGGTCGCTTCACAAATGGTGAAGCAGGTCTGCAGGTGTCTGCCTTTCTATTCCCCTCTCTGTCTTCCCTCCTCTCTCCATTTCTCTCTGTTCTATCTGACGGCAATAACAACAACAATAATAACAACAACAACAAGGATAAACAGCAAGGGCAACAAAAGGCGAAAAAATAGCCTCCAGGAGCATTGGATTTATAGTGCAGGCACAGAGCCCGAGCAATAACCCTGGAGGCAAGAAAACAAAAAACAAAAACAAAAAAAAAAGAAATAAAAAGACTCTGGGATGGATGGGGGGAAAATACAGGTCCAAAAAAGATGACAGAGGACCTAGTGAGGGTTGTATTGTTATATGGAAAACTGGGAAATGTTATGCATGTACAAACTATTGTATTTACTGTTGAATGTAAAACATTAATTCCCCAATAAAGAAAATAATAAAGTAATAATGAAAAGAAAGAAAGAAAGAAAAAGAGAGACAGAGGGAGGAAGACATCACAGCACAGGAGCTTCTCCAGGTACGGTGGGGGTCGGGTTGGAACCATGGTGTCCTGCAGGATAAAGCAGTCATCTTCTCAGATGAGATATTTTGCCAGTTAAAAAACATAATTTTAAAGCAAAAAATGATAACATTATAGTATGGGGTTTTCTATAATATATAGAAATATAACACTTAACAACATAGTGTAATCAGAAGTGAGTAGACAAGTGATTGGGGGCTGATAGATAAACCTGTATCATTGCCAGATTTTTCTCTGTTTTGAATTTTTATGACCTTTATTTATTTATTGGATAGAGACAGCCAGAAATCAGGAGGGAAGGGAGGGGATAGAGAAGGAGAGAGGCAGAGAGACACCTGCAGCCCTGCTTCACCACTCGTAAAGCTTTCCCCCTGCAGATGGGGACTGGAAGCTTGAACCTGCGTCCCTGTGCACTGTAACATTTGCACTCAACTAGGTGCGCCACCACTGGGCCCCCAGATTTTTTCATTTAATATCAAGTGGTACAACATTTCTCTTAACATATCATGGGAATTTCAGGATATATGCTAAAATTCTTAAAGCAGCCACTAAAAAAATCTAATTTGAGGGGTTGGGTAGTAGTGCACTGGGTTGAGCTCACATATTACAGTACACAAGGAACTAGGCTCAAGTCCTTAGTCCTTAGTCCCTACCCACAAAAGGAAGCTTCATGAGTAGTGAAATAGTGCTGCAGGTCTCTCTCTTTCTCCCTCTCTCTCTCTTCTCCTTTTCTCTCAACTTCTCTGTCTCTTTCTGAAATAAATAATAAATAAATTTTAAATATATATATGTAATTAAACCATACAGCCCAAAAAAGGCAATAGATAAATAAAAATTGAGTTTAAAAAACATATTCAAGTCATTTTGAAAGCAGAAGAATGGACAAGGGGAACAAAGCCTCAGAGGACAACAGGAAAAATAGCAGAGTAGAAAACAGAACTGAACCACGGTCATGACTTCCTAGAGGTTTGGGGTTAGGTACACCTAAAAGGCAAAGTTCCACCAGGATATTATTAGACCAGAGAAGTCATCTGAAGAAATGGAGACCTAATAGTCACCATGTAAGTGGAGATACCATGTAATGGGATGTAGAAATGCTGGAACGCTTCCATATCTAGGACTCATGAAATATCTTGCCTGGATAGTCTGCTAGCTTGGCCATTCATGAGAATTAGGTTTGAGCCTGCCCACCCCCACCTCCACCACACTGGAAGAAATTGTGGTGCTGTGGTCTTTACCTCTCTCTCTAGGAAAAAAAAAAGGTGGCCTAGAGCATCAAAGCCTCAGTGATGAGAGGAAAAAATAAATCCCATACCTGTCACTAGCTATCCCAAGTACTCACTTATTTATTCCTCACCTGAACTCTTTCCCCCAGATGCTCCTATCCTATTAGTCTGCATCTCAGTGGCCCATACCTGGTATAAGACAGGGGCCTAAGCACCCAGCTCCATCATGAACGCCGACATTCATTTTCAGTGGACATTTCCTGTGCTGTGCCAGTTGGCATTGTTCTAAATGTCAGCTCTGTATGAATGTCCAAACTTAAAACCAGGAGTTACAAGAGCCTCCCTGGGGCCCTGCCAGTCTCAACGTGCGGTGCACTTCAGTGCTACCTGATTCACACTAAATGAGTAAATAAATAAAAGCTTCAAAATCAGAACAAAAATAGTAATAATGAGCTTCAAATCTTATTAGCAATCAGCTTGCAATCTCAGGACATAACTTTAATAGAGCAAAGACTTATAGAGGAATTTTATTCCAAGGTTTATACACACACACACACACACACACACACACACACACACACACACACACACCACATCATTAATTTGACAGTTCATAGTTAGGAAGAAATAGCCTCCAATATGTTTCAATTGAAAGACATACCTTGACTTCTATTTTGCATTTAAAACCTTACCTAAATTTTGTTTTTGTGATAGCTTCTTAAATGTTTACATAATACCAAAATTATTAACTTAGAATTTTGAAAGGCTAAAGTTGGGTAAACTGTTATCACCTTGCTCCTCTCTCCATGATGGGTGGAAAGTGACAAGTTTAGAGTGTGTATGTGCAAGTGTGTGTGCATATATGTGCATACCTATATGTTTGTGCTTGTGCATTGTGGGGCTGTACATGTACACATGTTCTCTGTATGCACACATGTGTGCCTTATGTGAAGTATGGGAGCATAATGTGTGTGGTGTGTGAACTTTTGTGTGTGCATGGTGTGTACATGCACTTGTGTGTGCTGTGTGTGAGCATGTGTGCAATGCAATGACCGGAGCTCTCTCACTTGTATTGTCCCCTAGGCCCACCCCCAGCTTCTGCTCTCTGCCTGGGAATATCATCAGCTCAGCCTGAAGAGCACTCCATCCCACTAAACCCTGCCAGCTTTGCCCGAGTCCCATCTCGCCTGCCTGACGAGTCTGGTGGCTCCATATCTGAGTGCAGGAAGGTCAGAGATGGGGTTTTAGAGACACTCTTGATTACCTCCTGGGTGACCACTGAGACAGTCCAGTTTGGGACTGACACCTTGCTAAACATAGCCCAGGGCAAGGATTGACATCCCGTTCGTCATCAAAGCCACTCACTTACCCACCCAGACAGGCCCACATGCCAACAGGAGCCACTTATAGCTGCCTTCAAAAGGGGGCAGAGTGGGCGCAGCACCCAGGGAAGGGAGGGTGTGACTCTGCGGCCTAGGCCTCTTGGCCAGAGAGGAATCTCTGGAGCAAGATGCCCTGCTCAGCCTGGGGTTCCCTTAGACTCCGTAGCTGGTGTGAGAGAGGCTTATGGTCGCACCTGTTCAGTCTCAGGTGCTCATTATTGTGATCTGAATCACCTCCATCTGCACTGTGAGACTTTGGGTCAGTCGCTCCTTGTCTCTGAGTCAAGTTGCTCTGAGCTGCCTCCTGTACTTACACCTGTACTTACATGAGTGTTCCACATGCCACTATATACTAACATCCTTAGTAAAGAGGCTTCCTCATGATCTGTTAGGTCTTCCTTATGGTCGAATTGCCCAAGAGCCCTCCTAGTGCTGCCCCCACCCCTACACACACACACACACACACACACACACACACACACACACACACAGATGGGAATCCTGTTTTCCAGAGATGCAGAAAAGGCCAGGCTTACCTTCCTCTTGGCACACAGTCCCATTTTTTTTTATCAGGGGCCCTGTAGCTGCCATGCTGTCCTCAGGCTTCTGTCATTGCAAATTAACTCACTCCAAGGCAGCAAAGAAGAAATTCAGCTCTGGACTCATGGCTGTTTCAAAGAGAAACCAAAAAGGACTGCAATGCACCCCATAGTGTGACTCACGCACCTCAAGGCCCAAGGCAAAAAGAGCCTGGGAGTAGAAGCCCCTGCCTCAAGTTCCTTGAGAGATAAGACAGAACTCACAGCCACTGTCCCCAGGAAGTCCAGGTGAGCATGTGACCCCAGCATGCTTCCTGTTGCCCTGTCTGTTGCAGCAGCTCTGGGGCAACAGGAGAGATGGCATTGGGGTGGGGGGAGGTGAAGGTGGTGGAACCCCATCCCCATCCTTGTTACACAAGTCACATCAGAGCCCAAGAGGCTGCTGAGGTGAGCACTAGGCCCTGTGACCTGTATTGTCCCTCTGATCACAGGCTTCTCTTTTCAAGGACATTGTCTCCCAACTGTGAACATAGGAAGAGGGGTTTGGGGTGACATGTTCATGTCTCAAGTCCAAGAAGTCTGCATTGCTTTCAATCTCTGTCCCAAATGTCTGTGCAATTTTGGATCAATATGTTTCTCTCTGAGCCTCAGTTTCCCCATCTGTAAAATGGGAACGGGACTTGTGTCTGCAGAGGGACTGTTGGAAGGTTTCAGTGAGAGGGCATAGGAAAGACTCCTGGGACAGGACTAAACTCTGGACAGACAGAAGCACTGATGATAATGGTGACAACAAGGATGGGGGAAGGCGATGGTTGGTATTGGTCTAGAGGTGGTACTGGAGTCAGACTCTGGCTCCATCAGGGCAACCAGGAAGGCTGAGTGTTCCTCTCCGTGCCGACCAGGCTCTTTGCCATCAGCGACATCTGGCTCTCTGCCCTGGATGTGTATTAAGAGTGATTACGTGTCCCTTTAAATTCGGGGAGCTGTCGCTAACGGGTGCCGAGGTTTATTTACACCATTTATTTCAGCTCCCATGCAGCCCCAGTCTGGCTCTCCCAGGAGGGGCCAGGAAGCAGCAACACCTGCTCGGTGTGTTTAATTTCCATGAAGAGCCTGCTTTCCTGGGATGGGGCTATTTTGAAGTGTTCCAGGCTGACTGGAAATGAGTCCCAGGAGGCAGCCCCCACCCCAGTCAGTGGGCTCCCCTGTCCTGGAGGTGCAAGGAAGGAAAGTCCTTTTCAAAAGGAGAACTGAATTGGCTAGAAATGAGGGTGGAGGAGTGAAAAGAAAAAAAAATGATGGCAAAGCTGACAGGAGGGCAGACACAGAGCTGGGCTTCTGGGTAGATTGGCTTGGACTTTAGTCCTGCCTCTGTTACCTTCTGGCTGAGTACTAAGGACCCACTTCCTAAATTCTCTGCAAAGAGGACATGTTGAGACCCCTCTTTACCCAAACCACACACACTCATACACTCAGACATGTACTAATACACACAGAGATGCCTACAGACACTGGTCAAAAGGTTAAAATACATTCAGAAATGGTGACTGAATTGCAAAGGTCACCAGTAATGTGACCATCTAGGGCAAATCATAGGGCTGAGGATGAAATGTCCTAACTTTTTTTTTTCAGATAGAAACAAAGAAGTTGGGAGGCAGAGAGGGGGGGGGGGGGGAAGGGAAAGAGAGGGAGAGAGAGAGAGGGAGAGAGAGAGAGATTCCAGAGTACTGAAGCTTCCATCATAGTGGCAAAGTAGAGCACTATCCAAGTGAGCTATTTTTCCAGCCTACCCAACTTTCTTGATATCCCTCCCTTGACTCCATGGCTCCCTGCAGAGATTGGGGCTGCTCACTGCTCCTGTTCAGTCATCCAACTCTTCTTACATGCCTCCAGTCCTCCCCCATACACACACACACACACACACACACACACACACACACACACACACGGCTGTCCTCAAGACCAGGGGTACACAGACCAGGCAGATAACTCACCTGTGGAGGGGTGAGCAAAGATGCCCTGAACTCCCCCCCACACACACACAACAATCCTCCAGGCAAGAATCTATGAAACTCAGATACACAGAGCATCGTCCCCTCAGTCCCACACACCTGGCCTCCAGAGACTTCCAGCCCAGCAGGGGAATGGAGAGGCAGCTGCTGGGTGATAGACAGAGCTGGATGCCTTCAGCAGTGGTTACATGTTTCTTATCCAAGTCTCCATGTCGTCCTGCTCTCAAGCTGTTGAGGGTAGTGAGTGAAAGATTCACGGCTATAGTTTATTCCTGCCGGTGGGCACAACAATTTTGGAGTGGAATTTGGGGGTAGCTAAGGGTATTCTGCAGGCATGTAAATACCATCACTCTAAATGGCTCCTTTGCAAAAAAAAAATTATATATATATCTGCCACCGTGTCTAAGATTTATGTGCAGAATGAACTCAACAAAGTGATTCAGAAATGCAGAACAACTGGAAGTAATCTCACCTAAAGGTCCATCAGATGGGGACTACCTAATGACACTCAGGCTTGCTCATATCACAGTATATTGTACTTCTTGGGAACTGGGGAAATAGCATAATGGTTATTCAAAGACTTTCCTGTCTGAGGCTCTTATGTCCCAGGTCCAAGTCCTACCCCAACCATAAGTCAGAGCTGAGCAGTACTCTGGTAAAATAAATAAATAAATAAATAAATAAATAAATAAATAAATAAATAAAATGATGCAGGAGTTGGGTGGTAGCGCAGCGGGTTAAGTGCACGTGGTGCAAAGTGCAAGGACCGGAGTAAGGATCCCGGTTCGAGCCCACGGCTCCCCACCTGCAGGGGAGTCGCTTCACAGGCGGTGAAGCAGGTCTGCAGGTGTCTATCTTTCTCTCCCGCTCTCTGTCTTCCCCTCCTTTCTCCATTTCTCTCTGTCCTATCCAATAACGACATCAACAACAACAATAAAAAAGGCCAACAAAAGGAAAACTAAATAAATGTAATAAAATAAAATGATGCTCTTCTGCATATTATCATCAGGGACAATCAAGAAGATATGTCATTAGGTGGGAAGAAGTTTGAGTGCTTTGAATAGATTTATGGCAAATTGAAACAAGACACCATATAGTTCTACATACAGGTACATGTGCATGTATGAGAATAGAAAGCTTTCTGGAAGAATTCATATAACTGGGGGAACATTCATCAGAGGAACTTAGATCTGTAACTTGTCTGTATGAATACAGCCATGTGCTCTTGTGTCATTCAAATTTAACCTACATTTTAGCTTAGTGGATGACACACTTGATTGAAATCCATCAATGCTCCTGACATTCTCATCTTTACAGCAGGTCACAGTTTTCAAAGCATTTCTCACCCACTACTTGTAAGTCAGCAGAGTCCTGTTTTACAACTTGGAAAACCAAACTTCACTCTGAGTGCCAATTCAGAGTCTCCAAACTTGGGGGCTGGGTAGTGGTGCATCCAACTGATCACACATTAATAGGCACAAGGACCCAGGTTTGAAGCCCCATTTCATGAACAGTGAAGTAGGTCTGTGGGTACCTGTCTTCCTCCCACTCTAACTTCCCCTCCCCTCTCAATTTTTCTCTGTCTCATCAAATAAAAGAAAAAGAAAAGAAAAGGCCCCTGGGATCAGTGGTTTCATACTGCAAGCATGGAGCCCCAGCAATAACTCTGGTAGCAATAAATTTTTTTTTAAATGGTCTCTGAATTTTTCCTACCACCACCCCACCCCAGAGGCTGTTCTACATAGGAGAATTACAGTGTGGCTGGAAATGAGATATCAGGTATCATTAATGAGATACAAAAAAGATGATTTTCTCTATATCATCATCACTCCTTAATGTTACGGAATCATTTGTTGCCCTGATTTTGCTCTGGCTTTTGCCCACAAACTCTGCCTCACTCTACTTTTTTTTTATTTATAAAATGGCAATATTGACAAAACTGTAGAAAAAGAGGGCCACATTTCCACACAAAGCCTACCCCAAAAGCTCCATATCCCATCCCTTCCCCTGATAGCTTCCCTATTCTTTATCCCTCTGGGAGTATGGACCCAGGATCATTATGGGGTGCAGAAGGTAAGAGGTCTAGCTTCTGTAATTGCTTCTCTGCAGAACATGGGCATTGACAGGTTGATCCATACTCCCAGCCTGTCTCTCTCTTTCCCTAATGGGGCAGGGCTCTAGGGAGGCGGGGCTCCAAGACACCTGGTGGGGTCATCTGCCCAAGGAAGTCAGTTTGGCATCATGGTATCATCTGGAACCTGGTGGCTGAAAAAGAGTTAAGATATAAAGCAGGACAAATTGTTGACTAATCATGAGCCTAAAGGCTGGAATATTGCAGATGAAGATTTGGGAGTCTCCATTTTGGAAAAAGCTAGTAGGTCTATTTTAGATATATTCCAAGGGGCCCCTGACTTCACTAGTTTTTGCCTGAGTCTGACATAGCTTCATCTCAGCACCTCCAGGAAACCAACTCTGTCTCCCTCAGTCCAAGCTACCTCTCCATCCTCTGATTACTCTATTTTAGCTAAAACTAACTCCATATAGCTCAGAAGGTATTTATTATATGCTTGCTATAACATAATGACTTAAATATGTTTTATTGCCACCAAAGCTATTGTTGAGGTTCACTGCCTGCATTACTATCCACTGCTCCTGGTGGCCATTTTTTTCTGGTTTTTTTTCTTTCTTTCTTTTATTTCAGAGATAGAAAGAACTTTAGAGGCAAGGGCAAGGTAGAAAGGGAGATTCCTGCAGTACCACTTTATCACGTCCCCCTGTAGGTGCAGAACAGGGGCTACGTGCACTCAACTGCATGAGCTACCACCCAACCCTAAATAACTTTTGAATGCATAGGAAGTGTTTAGCAAATGACTACATGTTAAATGGTATGGTTCTAAGACTAAGTTTTTCATAGTATAAACATTTGGAAACCACATCAGTCCAAAATTCAACTCCAAACATGGGAGCCTGACCCACACCTTTTTACTTATAGAAAAGTCCCAGGAGTACGGATCGACCTGTCAACACCCATGTTCAGCGGGGAAGCAATTACAGAAGCCAGACCTTCCACTTTCTGCACCCTATAATGACCCTGGGTCCATGCTCCCAGAGGGATAGAGAATAGGAAAACTATCAGGGGAGGGGATAAGGAGTTCTGGTGGTGAGAATTGTGTGGAGTTGTACCCCTCTTATCCTATGGTTCTTGTCAGTGTTTCCTTTTTATAAATAAAAATTATAAAAAATCAGAGTCCCAGGAGATCCTATTTAGGGCTTAATTACTCTTGTTTGATACGTGATTCTAACAATCTCAGTGATGTGGTTTCCAAATATAAAGAAGCAACACAAATTAGAGCAAGGAGAGAGGTGGTATTTCAGCGGTATGTGCATCAGGAAACAGAAACGACAGGCCACATCCTGGCAGGAAAATGAGAGAGAGAAGCTATAAAAACAGACAGGAGACTTTAAAACACAAAGCCCCTTGGGACACTTAGTGCCATGGACAAATAGCCCTCCATACCTAGAAGGGTCAGGAACTCAGTTTCAGTGTATGAACAATAAAACTGAATAGAAGAATAATGAATATGTGTATTTAACTTGTCCATAAAAGGTTCAGTAGTGTTCAGTGTACTCTAAGGAAATGGATGATGGATAATCAATTTTATTTGTACTATTTTATATTATTATTATTATTTCTTTTACCAAAACATTGCTCAGCTCTGGCCTATGGTGGTGCCAGAGATTGAACCTGGGACCTCAGAGCCTCAGGCACTGTAGGATTAATTTTACAAAGTTTCTAATAAAATGTTTAATAACTTGTATCTAGAAAGGGTATCTTTGAGTTGCCTAAAAATTCAAATATATGCGAAAGCTCTGTAACAACATGAATCTGGGTGAGATAGGAGGAGTGACAGCTGACTGGCCCCATGAGTGTTTGTCTCTATCTGTTCTTTTAAAACTCAGTCCCAGTCTGGTTGGAGGCTCATTCTCTGTCTTTCCCCTAATGCCTGACGCTCCTAGCACAAGATTTGATTCAAAGGAGGAAGATAGCAGCTAACCATACTCTTGACTCTTGTTCAGCCCTGAGCCTGGTGTGCAGCTCTGGTATGAGACTCTGATGGTATAAGAACAGGTTGGAGAAAAGCCTCGGAAACAGGTGAGGACAAACTAGAGTGATTAGTTATCTATGGTCTGAATTAAAGTTCAAACAAAGACAAGGAAGTAGGGTTATAGACGTGAAAGGAAAGAAAGAACAAAATCCCCAGATTCCAGGTCTTTGAATATCAAAAGGTCATAAGCCCACTGAGAACATCAAGATTTAATGTGGCTAGGAAGGTTCATTTGATTTATAGAGTGCAACCATTTGCTACTGCCTGTTGAGATAAGACTTAGAAGCCAGGTACAGACTCTTAAGAAATTCTGCCCCTTCAGGATAGAGACAGCTGCCGTCACTCTGGGGAAAACCTCGGGGCTATGGTGTCTTTCTCTCTCCTTCTGCCTCTGCCTCTGTTTCTACCTGTGCAGAACTGGAGCTGTTAAACCCCGACAATGACAAAAAGAAGGGGTGAGGGGAGGGAGGGAGGGAGGGAGGAAGAAAGGGAAGAGACTGCTGTGAGTGGTAGGCTATCCATTATTGATGTCTGCCACAGGTGCAGAAATACAAGAGAGTGATGAGCATGCCAAGGATTTGCTATCAATCATCTAATCTGATGTTCTTGTTATGTAGATGGGGTGGTAATGATTCAGAGACGATAGTAATCTATCCAAACTCACTATCCACTTTTTGGCCTTTCTCTCTCATCTTCCTGTCTCATGTGAAAAACCTTTGCTTACATGTGGCTGTTGAACCACTTGAAATAGAATTGGTCTGAATAAAAATTCAAAGTTATAAAACGCACATTGGATTTTACAGACTTGCTATAAAAAATGTGAAATATCCCATTACCATTTTATATTAATTACCTGTTGAGGTGATAGTATTTTTGTTCATACTGAGTTGAATAAACCAATTAACTAATTTCACCTTACATTTTGCTTTAAAAAAAATGTGACTACTAGGGGATTTTAAATGGCATGGCTGATGTGGCTTTTCCACTTAGCAGCACTATTTTAGAATCAAGCACAGGTGTCCTGACAGGGAGCAGGGAACAAACCATGGGAACTTGCTAACACAATCTAGGAGGTCTTCCTGGGGGAGGAAGTATATCTTGGCAGATTCATGATGCTTGATCCATGGGGGGGTGAGGCTTAGTTAAATTTTTCTTTTTTTAATTTTTTTTTATTGTTGTAGTTATTGATGACATTGTTGTTGGATAGGACAGAGAGAAATGGAGAAAGGAAGACAGAGAGGGGAAAAGAAAGATAGACACCTGCAGACCTGCTTCACCGCCTGTGAAGCGACTCCACTGCAGGTGAGGAGCCGGGGCTCGAACTGGGATCCTTACAGATTTTATATTTTTAAAATGAAGAAAATATTGGGAGCAGTGTGATACACCACCTAAGAAATTAAAGTCACCTTCACAATCATCACTCCATGCTGTCTCAACTGTGGTACCTTTTGTTTCACAGTGATGTGTGTTTACCAAACCCCATGACCTCATCTCACCCTTGCCTAGCCCAAAGAATAGGGCCCCACACTAGCTCCATCCTACAGCTGCACCTTGGTGGGCTTTAGGAGGCTTAGCGACCTACCTCAGTAAGTCCACAAAAAGTAGGCAGTGCTAGGTCAGTGTTCCTTTAACCAAGTAGGTAGAAAGGAGAAAAGACCCCCCCCCCCCCAGCTAGTGACTATTTTTAGGATCAGGCTGGGCTATAGACTGAGACTTGTTCTTCTGGAAATCTCTAAATGGAATGATGTCTCATGACAAGCCATAATCAAAAGCAGACCTGGCAAGGCAGGAAGAGAAAGAAGCCTTCCTGTTATGTTTTTACTCAAACTGCCCTTGGGACAGAGCTTACCCGTGACTGGGCTGGCATGTGATGGGTGATGTCACAGGGCACAGACCTGGGTGGCCCTGAGCAAATGTGACTCTCTCTCTCTCTTCTCTCTCTCCCTCTCCCTCTCCTTCTCCCTCTCTATCTCTCTCTCCCTCTCTTTCTCTCTCTCTGCCTCTCTTTCTCTCTCTGCCTCAGTATTATTTCTCCATATTTAAGAACGTCAAGATGATCACACGCAAGTCCTCCAGTGTCACCTATTCAAGAAAACCTTCTCTGATTCAAAGTTTCCATCTCAGTTTCCACCACCTGGACTCAGTCTAAGGTCAGTAGAGTGGGAACATGAGAGTTCTCAGGAGAGAGTGAGTGAGTGAGTGAGTGAGTGAGTGAGTGAGTGAGTGAATGAGTGAGTGAATGAGTGAGTTAGTGAACAAGTGAGTGGGTGAGTTATAGAGCTGAGCTGGCATCATGTTTCTTCAGACCACTGTGCACAGTTGTACAGATTGTCCCCAGAATCCTTAGCAAGGAAAAAAGAAGAAATTCTCCCAACTGACAGCTGGTATGAGAGCTTCACTTGCCACCATGAAATCCTGCCTCTACCACCTGGCACAGTAACACTGAGTGAGCTAGCAAGGGGTCCCGGGACACTCCTCCCACTGCACTTTCACTCCCCAAAGGGATTCCACCACCATCACCTTTCTCAACAATAGCTAATCAACCATGATTTAACATCTACTCCTAAACCCAGTCCCTTTTGCAGCTTAATGCCAGAGAGAATATGAGCATGACTGGTGTGACCTTGAAGCTAATGGCCACCAGGTCACAGGGGCTAGAGACAAGGGGTATGGTCTCCTGTGTGTAAAAGTTAAGTGACTAGGTCAGTGGCCTGAGGACCATCTTTGGTCCAGAGCTGAGACAGATTCATAACCCAGGAGCCACTATATCGCTTGCATGATGTGAGACTTGGGACAAGTTGCCTTTCCTTCCTGAGTCTCAATTTTCTCACCAGGCAAGGAGAGTGTTCCAGAGTTCTGCTGAGGATCAGTGGGAACAAAGACATGAAAACCACAGAACGGGGCCAGAGAAATAGCTCACTTGATTAGTGTCTTGCTTTGTCATGTGTTAAGACCCAGGTTTGAGTCCGACCCCCACTGCATTCCAGGAAGCTTTGGTGCTGTGGTCTCTTTCACTTGCTATCTGCCTCTCTGCCTTTCTAACAAAAAAGAGAGAGAGAGAGAAAGGAAGAAAGAAAGATAAAAGAAAGAGAAAGAAAGAAAAAGAGGAAAGGAAGGAAAGAGAAAAGTTTTAAAATGAAAGGTAAGGAAAGAAAGAAAGAAAGAAAGAAAGGAAGAAAGAAAGGAAGGAAAAAAGAAAGAAAGAGAGAAAGAAGAAAAGATAGGGAGAAAAATAAAGAGGAAAGGAGAGGAAAATAAGGAAGAAAGAGAAAAAAAGGAAGGAGGGAGATAAATAAAGGGAAAGAAAGAAAGACAGGAAGAGTGTAGGGAAGATAGCATAATGGTTATGCAAACAGACTCTCATGCCTGAAGCTCCAAAATTTCCAGGTTCAGTCCCCCTGCACCACCATAAGCCAGAAATGAGCAGTGTTCTGGTCTCTCTCTCTCTCTCTCTCTCTCTCTGTGTGTGTGTGTGTGTGTGTGTGTGTGTCTAAAAAATAAAAGAAAGAAGGAAGGAAGGAAGGAAAGAAAGAAAGAAAGAAAGAAAGAAAGAAAGAAAGAAAGAAAGAAAGAGTGAAGTACCTGGTTGCAATACTCAAGGACCCTGGTTCGAGTCCTTGGTCTTCACCTACAGAAGTAAAGCTTCTCAAGTGGTGAAACAGTGCTACAGATCTCCCTCTCTCTCTCTCTCTCTCTCTCTCTCTCTCTCTCTCTCCTTCCTCTCAATTGTTCTTCTGTCTCTATCCAATACATACATAAATAAAATATATTTTAAAAGAAAGAAAGAGGAAAAAAAAGGAAGCAGGAGGAAATGTAAAGGAAGAAAGGGAGGAAGGAAGGAAGTAAAGAAGGACAGAAAGGAGGGAGGGGAAAAAGGAAAGAAGGAAAAAAGAAATGGAGGAGACCACATATTGCAGCCAGGACAAACCAATGTGCACCAAATCAGTTCAACCTCCTAGCAGTCACCTTGGATGACACCCACCCTGACCCAGGTCCTCACACACTAGGGATCTTCCACCCCTCACAAGCACTAGGATGCCACCCATTGGCAGAGCTCATCTCCAGTATGACTGAACAGAGATGGGTTAGGGTGAAACACCCCCTTCAAGTGTCAAAGAAGTAAGTGTTAGGCCTGTCCTCCATGAACCTGAGAGTCAGCTTTCTGCCCTGGTGGGGTATTTGAGAAGAGGGAGTCTTGCTGCATGCTGTTGGAGAGTTGAGGCCACAGGATGATCAATCAGAGGGCAAAGGTCCCATACCCTATTTCACGTTCCCTATTGCTGCCATGCCAGTCTTGTTCAGACCCAGGGGAGATGGATGTTGCCAGGCCAGGTCACCCTTTGATACAAGATTCCCAGAGTCTTTTGCCCCAATTCTGTATGCATGCACACAACCTTTAGATTCAATTTGTGGTCACCCAGCCCTGTGTCTTCCCCTCTGTTTGCGAGGTGAGAGGTGTCTCGGTTCATCCAAGCACAACGTTGAGATCCAGATGCCCAGACAGCCTCCCAGATTCAAGGCTGAGGCCGGGCAAATATTGTCTGGGTTCTTCTTCTTATTATTATTCCCTTTTGTTGCCCTTGTTGTTTTATTGTTGTAGTTATTATTGTTGTCATCGTTGTTGGAGGACAGAGAGAAATGGAGAGAGGAGGGGAAGACAGAGAGGGGAAGAGAAAGATAGACACCTGCAGACCTGCTTCACTGCTTGTGAAGCGATTCCCCTGCAGTTGGGGAACCGGGGGTTCAAACCGGGATCCTTATGCCCATCCTTGCGCTTTGCGCCACCTGCATTTAACCCGCTGCACTACAGCCCGACTCCCACTGTCTGAGTTTTAATTAGCGATCTTCTGAGTGCTCTGATCATGCCAGGTGACGGCTGACCCAGCCACTTTCCATAATTAGGATCAAGTGCCCTCTTGGTGTCTGCAGAGGCATCTCAGGGGCACAAAAGACACACCAAAGCTGGCCTCTCAATTCCTTAGGTGGACAGGGAGGGGTCAGGCCAAACTCACTTACCATAAGGGACATCCTACCCTATCCCACCCACAGCCTACTGTACCTTCCAGTCTTGAAGGCCATCCTCACAGGCTGGAGAGGAGAGAGGAGAAAGGGAGAAGCCAGCAGCTGACTCCTCCTCCTTCCCCCCTCCATGCAAAGCAGCTTTCTTCCTCAAGTTTCCCTGTCCAGCAGTGGTATGCACCTGACACAGAGAGACCTTAACCCAGTCTGAGCTGGGGTCCTGTCCCAGTCATGCCACTTCATCCCTGAAGGCACGTTCTGAGCTTTCCTGTGCTCCATAGTTAAATCTGCAAAATAGGCCGTTTAAGGGATACCCCCTTAAGGTCCCAGTAATCATCATGTAGTCCTGTGTGACAGGGAGGATTGAAAGGGATGATCCCTCACCTTTAGCTGGGAGGTACTGGTGTTCAGTAAGTTTAGACCCCTTACTCCCTAACTTTTTTTTTTCTTTTCTTTCTTTCTTTCTTTCTTTCTTTCTTTTTGTTTTTTTAGTCCTTAACTTTTTAATTCAGCAACATGGAATATTCTTGTTATCTTGAAAATATTCTGCAAATACCTGTTGTTATTATTGCATCATCACTAAAAACTGACAGGAATAATATTCAAGTTATATCTTGAGAGATTGGTGCTGTGCATCTAGCATGGTGAGAAATAAATACTATATATATATATTTCTTTTTTTGACACTTGCAGACCTGCTTCACAGCTTGTAAAGAGACTCCCCTACAGGTGGGGAGCCGGGGGCTCGAACCTGGTTCCTTCTGCCAGTCCTTGCGCTTTGAGCCACGTGCGCTTAACCCACTCAGCTACCGCCTGGCTCCCATAAATACTATATTTTGCGTGATTTATTTGAATCTTCCCATCAACTCAATCTAGTGGGTGTAACTATCATCCCCATTTCACAGAGGAGAAAACCAAGACCAAGCAACTTGAGAATCTTGGTCAAGATCACTGAGGATAGACTGGCAAGATAATTCACTTGCTTTGTCTTGTGAATGACTCAGGTTCAAACCCAGCCCCCAACACACTGAAGGAAGGTTCAGTGTGTGTAACTCCTCTCTCTCTCTCTCTCTCTCTCTCTCTCTCTCTCTCTCTCTCTCTCCATCTTGTCTCTGTCTTTTTATCTGAGAGAACTGACCTAGAGTATAAAATTACACTGAAGACCAAAAACAAAAATCACCAAGGATTCAGAAGTCCAGGTCTGAAACCAGGTCTGGCCATCACTCCAGAGACTGCATTTATTTGAAATAAAAGGATTTCTTTATTTTCATTGTTGAGTGAGAGTTTCAGAGAGAGAGAGAGAGAGAGAGAGACCAAAGTATCACTGTTAACACATGTGGTGCCAAGACCTAAACGAACAACTCAGGGCCTCATGCCTGCAACTTCCTTGCTCTAACCACTGTGCTACCTCCCTGGCCAACAGAGATTGCATTCTTGCCTATTGATTCCTGCTGCCTTGCTTCCCTCAGTAGTGCTGAAATCTTACTGAGGCCCCTGTAACCCAGATGCTCACCCTAGGAACAGAATTAGACTCTTCTCTGACAGCTTAGCTTAGTTTAGTCGCATGGACAGACATACCCCCCTGCAAGTCTTCCCCAATGCCCATCTCAATTTGTGCACCAAAATGCTGGCAAAGAGACAGAAGGCCAGTTATGGTAGGTTGGCATGGTCCCAGCCTCAACCAGGATCCCTTCTGCTCCCTGCCCCCACCCCCATTCCACTCCAACCAGCAAGGTTAGACTGGCAGCTTGCTCATAGCTTGTCTAGTCAGCCACACCCTTTACCATCTTTGCTGCTCACCATAACTGCATGGTCACCAACACCAACACTGATATTCAGTGTCGTGGGTTTTTGTTGTTGTTGTTGTTGTTTGTTTGTTTCCTGTAACCACCACTCCCTACTCCCCCCCCCCCCCCCCCAGCTTTCAAGGAGCATGGAGGAGGTGAAGACTTTTTCGCATTTTACAACAGCTAAAAACTTTGTGAGAAAGAGTCATGTGGGTGAGAAAGCTCAAGGCATCTTTGGGAATCGGTGAAGGCTGGAGAGGGATATGTATGAAATGAAGGGTTGCCTAGCAGCTCAGAAAGCTAAAAGCCTTTGCTGCCTGCAGGAAGGCTTCTAGACTGTGTTTCCTTTCAGGAGCCCTAGAAAGTTGAGGTCTGGAGACTGGCACACTAAGAGGTGACTTTCAAAGAAAGC